>NC_092143.1:4579081-4681581 GCF_043159975.1 Macaca nemestrina | reverse complement strand
ATTCCTGCAAGGATGTAGTCAATGCCTGGGTTGCAAGATCCTGGGGCTGAGAGTGGAGAGGTGGAAGAGGTGGGCAGGTCGGGGAGGAAATGAGAGCAGGATAAAAGGCCATCCTCTTCCACAAATATTCAAGTGTGAGTATTAAAAAGGAGCAGAACTGAAGAGCCCTACAGCTGGCTGTGGCTGGTGGCTGTTCATTCCCTTCCTATCACGGTGTACTCAGAAGGCCATCCCAAGAACTGATGTTTCTTTAAGGGCACATCCAGGAGTCCCCAGAATGAGATAATTTGAAGAATGGAAGCATTTAATTACTGACAATGGAGGCATAAAATAGTGGGCAGATGAGAAGGAGACTGGAAAAGGGAAAAAGAGGGAGAAATATGAAGACAGCTGGAGGGAGGAAGAAGGAGGCAGAGCAAACGGGGAGGGAGTGATAGAGAGAGGAAGGAGCAGGAGGAAGACTTCAGGCTCGGCTGCTTCCTTCCAGGTGTCGATGCAGGCATGATTTCATCCGTGAACCATAATCAACTTCCTTAATGAAATACGTAATTAACATATTATAATTGTGGTAAAGATGATTTTGACAGAAATCATTTTCCATATCTAATACTATGCTAATTTAATCTGTTCCTTACTCTCCGACATGACCTTTAGTGATTAAGTTTCATGGCAGAATTGTTTTTTTTTTTTTTTTTGAAAGATTGATTTATCCACCGTGATTGAGACCCCTGTCTTGGCAAGGCTGTCATTCTTTGTCTTTCTAAAAATGTCTCACAGACATGCATGTCCACACACACAGGCACCAGGCATGCTCACGCACAGAAGAGAGCAAAGCATGCATGTGCAAGGAGGCAGGTTTGGCTTCTGTATGTCTGTGACTTCCAAAAAGGTGGCCAACAGCAGATGCTTAGAAGGTATTGGTTACACAGATCCTGATGAAAATGTTTTGTTGCTCCCAACCACCTGTGTTCTAGCCTTTTTGTTTGTTTTTTGAGTCATGGGTGTGACAAATGTGATTGGTATAATTAAAATAAAGTAAATCCATCAAACTATTTAGTTATTCAATATATGAATAGAAAGAAATACAAAGAATGTACTAATTTTTAACCAAATTTTCTGTTATACTGCATTTAGTTTTGCATCTTATCAATATAATTATGTTATCACAAAACAACTTTACTGAATCATTTTATGATAATTTAGTATACACATATATAATTAAATAGAAGTGGCTGGACTTTTTTTCTCTTATTTTTGACACCATGAGATAGATTTCTTAAAGGGATCTAAAGCATTTAATAATGATTTGGAACATGTGAAGAGACAGAGGCAATGATGCTTTAAGCCAGTGTTTCTCAAATATTTTTACTGCAACTCAAGAAAGGTATTATGCAATGTCACCAAACACATACATAAGAATTTCAGGAAGAAATAGTCTTATCATGTAGGATATACTCTGATCTAGTCTTCTGCCCTATCCTGTCCTATCCTATCCTACCCTATCCTTTCCTATCCACTCCCATCCCATCCCATCCCATCCCATCCCATCCCATCCCATCCTAACTTATCCCATTTCATCCATCCAATCCCATCCTATCTTATTCCATCCCATCCCCACCACATCATATTATATCTTAACTCATCCCACTATAAAATGATTGTTGAGAGCAAGTAAGTAACTTTCACTACCTTATGAATTATTCTAAACTATAATGAAAAGTTGCTAGCTGAAGTAATCAACTTTTATAAGTACATTCTTCCGGCTTTTGCATGTGATTCAGCTCTACCCAACTCCTTCAATGATTAGTGAAGTCTGTGTATTACAGATTTTGTCACAGTTAGGGGGTTATACTTATAAGATGTCGAAGAGGAGCTTGTAATTCCAGTTCCGCCTTATAAGTAATTACATATGTGAAAAATTGTCAAGTTAGTCAAATTATTTTCTGCCTTACTGTCTTGGTGTATAAAATAAGCCCCAAATTATAAACTTTGTATGTCACATTTTTAAGTCATAAAGAAAATTATGAAAAAATTAGGAAGTTGAACACGTTCAACATTAAAAATACAAAAATTTGGAAATATAAAAAATTTAAAAAGCTGCCTAATTTGTTTAGTCTACATCATGATTTGGTAGATTGTAAAGAAGAAACTAACTGAGATAGTTGTAGTAAGTTCTCATTGAATTCGTTTTTATGTATAAGAATTGTTCATGAGTAACATCTAAACCTGAAATGATTGGTCTGCATATACTTATAATCACAAGTTTAAGCAAGTATATTGGTCTGCATATACTTATAATCACAAGTTGTGCTATTTTAAGCTCATATTTATAAACATCATGAACATGGGAAAATATATTCTTTTTATTTCTGGATGAAAGGGAACGTCTTCAAGTATATTGAAAAGCACATCAAGAATTGCAGATGAAAGTTTGCTTCTAACTCTTTCTCAGATAAATTGGTCTTGTTCAACAATTCTGAGAACTTGAAATCGAACTTTCATATCAAGAAAAAGAAGTGCGAATAATTATGAAAAATGGCAATCATAAAGACAGGATTATATGATCACATGAGTCTTCATGTGAAAGGGAAAGGCAGTATCTTTCCCTTTGGTATATGGGAATGTTAGCTTAGAAGTGCTTTAAAGATTTACAGAAGCATTCCACCCTTCCAGCAGAATGTCTTCATATCCTTAGCTTTTAGGAATATATATCATTTTCTGTTTTCATATTTTTTAAGTCAAGATTGAGTTTAAACAGCATCAAGTTGAAAAGTCTAATTGTAATCTATTGTTTGCCAATCTCTGCCTTTTTAATGAAGTGGTTAGTCCATTCACATTTAATGTAATTTTTGATGTGATTAAATGCACATCAGTCATTTTACAATTTTCAATGCCTTTTGTCTTTTTGTTCCTTTATATATCCTTTACTGCTTTTTGTGTGTGTAAAAGAACTACTGTTTTATCTTATCAGCTTAACTCCCCTGTTGATCTTTATATTATTGATTTATATATTTGTTGTTTTTAGTTGTTTTCTTAATAATTACTCTAGAAATTTTATTATATGTCTTATCACAATCTAAAGTTACACTGACAGATTTAATAAAACATACCTACTTTGCTCAAATATAGCTCAATTTCTTCCCCTTCTTTGTGCTATTATTTTTATATACATTGCATGTATTTAGGTATAAACCTAACAATGCAATGTTATGGCATTGCTTTATGCAATCTTATAATTTGAAAAATAATTTAAAAGAGCAAAATACATTGATATCATCTTTACCATTTCTGGTGGTCTTTATGTCTTCCTAAGAATCTTAATTACTATTTTGTGTCATTCTCTTTCAGCCTAAGGGATTTCTGTAGCTTTTTTTAAAGAAAAATCTGCTACAAATAAATTCTTCCTGTTTTTATTTATCTGGATATGTCTTTATTCTGCCTCTTTTTGGTGGGGGTGGGTATAGAATTTTGATTTGACAAGTTTGTATTTCTTTTGGTTTTTTGAATATGTAATTCCACATACTTTTGACTTTCACTGTTTGTGATAATATATTAGCTATCTATTGCATTGTTTTCCTCTATATAATGAGTCTTTTTTTCTACCTGTTTCAAGATTATTTTATCTTTATCTTTGGCTTTCAGCAGTTTGATTATCATGTGACTAGATGTGAATCTGTTTGTGTTTATCATAGTTGAGATTTGCAAAGCTTCTTGGATCTGTAGATACATAATTTTGTAAATTTGGGAAGTCTTCACCATTATTTTTTTTAAATATGCATATTTTTCTGCTCCTTTCTCTTTTTCTTCTCATTCTGGAACTCTCATTACACATGTGTTGCTATACTTTACGTTTATCCGTAAGTCTATGAGGCTTTGCTCATTTTTCTTAAATCTTTGTTCTCTGTGTTCTTTGGATTGCCTAATTTCTGCTGATCTACCTTCAAGTTCATGAATTCTTTTGCCATCTCAACACTGCTCTTGAGCCCATTTAGTATATTTTCCATTTAAATTATTGTGTTTGACTATATAATTTCCATTTTTAATGTCTATTTCCCTCTTGAGAATTCCTATTTAAGTCTTCAAAATAATATTTTCTTTCAATTATTTAATGATAGTTTTCTTTAATTCATTGAATATGTTTACAATAGCTGCTCTGAAGTCTTTGACTGCTAAAATAGCATCAAGGCTGACTTAAAGTTAATTTATGTCGGTTGCTTCTTTCACCTGAGCATGGGTAGCACTTTCTTGTTTCTAGGCATGTCTTGCATAGTTTTCTTGAATAATACAAACTCTAGAAAATAGATTGTAGCTACTCTGGATTTTTTTTTCCTCCCTGAGATTTTTTTTTCTTCTTTAGTTATTTGCATGATCTTAAAATGTGGGATCTCTCTCCCCACGGTGTGTGGCCACTGATGTTTTAATTGAGTTTTTATTTATTTTAGTCATTATTTTGTAGACCGCCTTCTGTAGTGTCTTCACAGCTCAGTGATCAGCCCATGATTTTGTCAGAGATTCTACTCCAATACCTTGTGTCTGTGTGTTACTTCTGCCAATGGCAGTTGCTCTGTGTAGGATGGGGAGCACATAGCTCAGCAACTTCTCTAATATGCCTTTATAGCAGGACAAGCTGCAGACAAAACCCCTCAGACACCAAGTTAAAGAAGGAAGGGCTTTATTCAGTCGGGAGCTTTGGAAAGACTCATTTCTCCAACAACCAAGCTCCTCGAGTGAGCAATTCCTGTCCCTTTTAAGGGCTGACAGTTCTAAGGAGGTCAGCGTGAGAGGATTGTGATCGATTGAGCAAGCAGGGGGTATGTGACTGGGGACTGCATGTACCAGTAATTAGAACAGAATGGAACAGGACAGGCATTTTCACAGTGCTTTTCCATACAATGTCTGAAATCTATAGATAACATAACTGATTAGGTCAGGATCGATCTTTACCAGGCCCAGGGTGTGACACCGGGCTGTCTGCCTGTGGATTTCATTTCTGCCTTTTAGTTTTTACTTCTTTTTTCTTTGGAGGCAGAAAGTGGGCATAAGACAATATGAGGGGTTGTCTCTTCCCTTACCTTCACATTATACTTCTTAGTTCTCCCAGGTCTCCATTGCACATGGGCATAGTTGATAGTCAGTCAAGCACTTGTTGGAGACTTAGCTCTGTCCCTCTATGACATTCTCTCACTTACTGGATTTTCTGATTAAACTTATTCTGGTCTGCTGATCGTACAAACTGGAACAGAAACCCTGGGCTAGAAAAGCTGTGAGCTTCATTCATTTCCTATATACTTTGTCACATTTATTGACAATATCCCCTGGGATTTTCAGCCTCCATTCTAAATCAGCTACGTACCCCCACCCACACTGAGCAGCCTTGGCCTGGGAAAACCAGCATGTCATGAATTGGGTGGCAGTGAAAGGATGGACGCTGTCACAGACAAGAAGGCCAGATATATCTACCATTCTTTCTTTTTTAAAAAACTCAGTTTTTGTAGTTGTTCCTGATTAAATACTTTTCAATTTGTTGCTTAAATTTGGTTAATCTCCAGAGCCCTGAAATAGCTGTTTTACACTTGTTCATATTTGTTTACATGGGAGATGATTTCCCAGCCTTTTCACACTGCCGTTGCCAGAATTCTCTCAAAATAAGAGTTAGAGAAGATTTTTTATTGTATCAAAGAGGAGGAAGGGAATGAAAATTACTTAACCAGTTCTCCTTTTCAGTGTTCTCTCCCAGGTCACATATCTGCACAACAGCTTAATTGTTTGCTCTGTGTGTCAAAACATCATGGTGTCCTAATACCTTTCTGGCATCCTAGAAACTTAGTCTTTGACTGTGAAAAGCCATTTTTCACGTTCCATCTGTATGCCTAGAAAGATTAAAACTTCCTTTTACTCAGCCCCACCCACTAACACAAGAAGATAAAATGGCCCAATATTTTTTCTTTCTTATACACATACAGAAACTGTAAAGTATGTTATATTAAGAAACTGCATCACCTACTATCTTACATAAAGGTTTTATCTTCTTTATTAATATTTTTTAAAAAAACAGCTGATACACAAGAGGAATTAAAAAGTGCTTTACAGAATATAGTATCATGGTACTTATTTTGATGGTGATCTGATACGAGAGAAAAGAAGGATGATAGGGAAGAGATGTATTCTAAAACATGATGAAATGCTTTCACACAGAAACCAATCATACATCACAGAATTTCATTTATTGATAAATTATTCTCAATAAATGTAATTCATATGCTTAAAATTAAAAGCAACTAAACTTTTACAGCTTTCTATATTATACTTTTCATATAAGCAAATTGATAAATGAGAAAAAACTGCTTTGTTAAACTATGTATTTTGATTTTGTGTTCAGATATATGATAAATATAACTATAGATAACACACCAGAAAGAGAAGCAGTCAGAGAAATTGGGAGCTGGCATTTAAGGATCTTTATTTTTCTTTCATTGCTGGAATGTCAAAGTGAGATAAGAATAGTTGAACTTTTCTAAATTTATAAAACAAATAGATTTCAGTTAAAGCAAAGGGAAAAGGCAACGGCTGAGAAGATTCTTGATTTATACAAAACTATTTGTGTTTTACTTGGGAATTCATAGTTGTCTGAGTTTAAATTATATTCATCAACATCTTACTTTCTTAAATGTACATTTACTTCTAGTACGATAATATTTTAAAATAAATGTAATATGTCTTTTTATAATTAACTTTTACAAAATGTAATTCCATTTATTCTGATCTTTTCCTTCATTAAAGCTACAGGAGATAGATATATTTTTATAGAAATAGGATCACACGAAGATCCAGTAGAACTGAGATTCAGCTTTTTGACTTTGAGGTCCAAAATTCAGTCTTGAAATTCATGGCTCTCATTTGCAAGAGCAAGCACTTGAAAGTGGTAAAGACTTTTTTTCTTCCTTCTTTAAAAAACTTTCCTAGAAATTCCGAGGGAAATGGATGGTAAACAGTGCTGTATGTGGATGCCCTAAGAGTCACATGGGGAAGGCCTGAGCATTTTCTGTGTCCTGCAGAGGAGACTTAGAAAGTGAAATCCCAAGAAGAGATCTTGAATCGGACCTGCCCATTCAAAGGGGTGAAAACCACAGGAAGCTGATCTGGGCAAAGAGGGGAATTGCAAGATCTCACCTCTACCTGCTTCTCAACATTTGATGCCAACCCTAAGAGCATGAGGCCAGGGCCAAGACCAGTTTCAGTGTCTACAACATAAGTATCATTCTTTGCACCATGCCATCCCTTCCACCCTCATGAAAACCATATCTTAGGAAGGAAAAATTAGCTACTGCATAAAGCCACTCACACAATGCAGTCTGCATTTTGGAGTCTTCTCAGCTTTGGGTAATGAACTTCCTGTGTTAGTATTTGCATAACTAAGCAGGGTCTCAGTGTCCTTAGGGAGATTCTCCCCACCTAAGAAGATGTATTTTAGAGGGCTAGAGGTGTCCATCCATAGTAATCAAGGCCCTTAGCATGTTAATCTTTGCAATGAGGCAGGGAACTGACTTTGGAAGTTAGGCATTTCAAGTCATATTGATTTATTTACTATAGGGAAGAGAAAAAAACATCCAACTAAAATCATGTAAACCCAACATTAACTCATCAGCAAGATCTTCCCCAGAACTGAAGAACAATATAAATGTCGAAAAATAATACGTGAAAAATCAGTTAACATTTTCTTGAGGAAAAATACATGGGCTCCACATTCCTCAGATGTAAAACAGATCATGAAAATTGTGTTTGTAGGTGTCAACGAGTGTGACTTATATAGCAAGGCCCTGAAGTTTCTCTCTTTTTTAAATAGCTGATAGATGAGGCAAGGGAGATTTATCACTTTTTAATTAAGTTCATGTCAACTCATGAAGTTTATTTCAGTACAAATCTGTTGACCAAAGCCTTTTTTGAAGAAGCTGCCCCGTTGCAGCTTAAGTATTCATGGGAAATTTCACAATAAGCGTCGACTGCTCCTTGGACTTAGCTGCTACATTTCAACCAGGAATGGCGTGCATTGTAGTGCTTCCTATGTGCCCAGTATATTTATGGAAATGAGTTTAAGATCAATCTTTGTTGTTTTAAAATCCAGAGCAGCAGGTCTTATTGCCCAGAGGGGGAAAAAAGAACATTGAAATAAATCTTACGAAACTCCTATTGAACCCTAAACCAAAGTATGCTGCACCCATAACCTAATTGTTACCCCAGACTTGGAATTTGGAGGCCACTGAACGCAACTTAGAGCATCTCTGATTATATGGAAATAAAATTAAAATGCAGATTGTGGTCCTTATTACCAAGGTCCAGTAGTTTTCCTTTTAATAACAATCACAATATTTATTGAAGTTTGGAGATGAATGTTTATGTGACTCTGGTAAGTTGAAGATATTGGGAACACAGGGAAAATGGTTAGCAAACTAGTCACCTAATTTCAAGTCTGGAAAGTAATTAAGAATATGTATTAAATTCAGATCACAGTTAAGCTTATCCAGATCTAAAATGACTCCCACTTGCTTTTCAAATGCTACTTGCCATTTAAAAGGCTGATTCAGCTATCGTGAAGATCCAAAATAACCACCATATACCTCACGAAATCCAAGAGAGGGTGAACAGTCCTTCCCAGGGCTCCTTGGTATGCAGTCATTGAAAACTGGAGCCAGGAAGGGTAATCAGAGTACCAAGCTGGTGGGAAAAGGCCTCATGCCACCCGTACCAGGGGCTGGTTCCAACGGCATTTCCAATTTTTACTTCCACTCTTTCTATGAAGGCGTCTTTCTCCTCCCTGAAAGGCTTTGTTTTTGCCTTTGATTCCTTCTCACGCTTTCTCTGTGACTATAAGCATTTTCATCCGTGAAAAGTGCAAGTATCCCTTGCACTTTTCCATGCCCTTGCCTTTCATTGAATTTCCATTCTGCTCTCTTCCCTTTCTGGTGTGCTGATGGAGGCATTCCACAGTTCAGAACAGGGCTGGAGCATAGAAGAGAGGAGATGGAACGTGTCGTCCAACAGGGCTGGCAAGGCCTGCAGGAGGAAGGCCCCAGAAGAAGGGTGCACACGGCAGTGCTTTCTTCCCCAAACCCATAACCTCACCCGAAAGGAAGCAGGAATTCCCGGATTCCCATCTCAGTGAAAGTGGTCCAAGGGAGAAACCTGGAAGTGAATGATCCTCTTCCTCTTCCGGCCACCCCACCTCCCACATCCGGTCAGCAGCAGATTCTCTGATTCCACCCTGTTCCCAGGAGCTCTCATTTCTATCCATGCCTCTTCACTTCTGAACTTCATAAAGGACGGGTTTGAGTGTGTGCCTTTGCCATTTCCTGCTCGAGAATTTCCAGGCCTTCTCACCCCTTCTCTTTGCCTCTAGTTCTGTGAGGGTCTGAGGCAATCCCTCTGCTGCCGGAGGCTTCTTTCTTTTTCTTTTTCTTTTTTTTTTTTTTGACAGAGTCTCGCTCTGTCGCCCAGGCTGGAGTGCAGTGGCGCGATCTCGGAGGTCTCTTTCTAACACACAGATGCACCATGAAGGTCTCGGGCTTCTGTCCTGACTCCAGGACGACCAACCGGTTAAGCACACTTGCTTATCACTATGCTTGTTCCTGCCTCTCAGGGTAGGAAGCTGTTATTTTCATGTTTAGAGTGTAAACATCTGCATTGCACCTAAAAACGATGGGCACAGGCATAGAAGATGAAATAGGTTTGTGTACACGATATCATTGGTCCCAAGCAGAAAAGAGTTTTAAGGCCACTCTTGTGCATGTGGGTTTATTGGGCAGATGGCATGGTCAGATTCTTCAGAGGAAAGAAGTGAAGTAAGGGTTACATGAAGCATTTGAAATTGGAGACTAGCACATCACTGATAACCTTCAAAAGGGAACTTAGAGGAAAATGGGATGTTAGACGTCAGGTCGTCAGGTCTGGACGGCTAGGTAGGGAAAGCATCAGGTCTGAAGTGGTCTTCCAAGCAGTGGAGAGGGAAGGTAAGCAGTGGGTGACTAGCTCCATGGTAGGACAGGGAGGAGTTTAAAGTAATTTTATTTATGATGAAAAAATAAAGAATGATAAACCCGTAGTCTCCATGCTCTAGGCTGTAATAATCTTCTTTGTCATGATTTTTTTTTCTCCACCCTTTGTATAATACCTGCCAAGCTCTGGGGCCCCAGGTTAGCACATCACATGGGGACACTTGTTTTGACCTCATCTAAGCATGATATACAAACCAGGATTTTAAAGGAAAACAGCACAATTAAAAATGTCACTATTATTGCACCATGTTTTCTTTACTTAGGAGCAGGTGGAGGCTAGGACCTAAGGCAAATAAATACTTCCTCGTTGTTGTGATATGAAAGAGGGTTTTATTAAATTATAAAAACATTATTATGACTTAGGTCATTTCATTAAAATTGATCAGCCAGGTTTAATACAGGATTGACTGCTGTAAATTTACCTGAAAGTAAAAACAATTTGTGTAAAAAAAAAATCTACAGAAGAGTCATTCAAACAACTCTTGGAACATGCATTTTTGTACTATGTGAGTTATTCAGTGGGATAGTGTTTAAATATCATGTTTCTAAGACTGGAGGCAGGTCAGTGGCGACAGGGACAGAGAGGGGCAAGTGGCTGGCTCAGCCAACTCTGATTTTTGCTGATTTTTTTCACTGAAAGATGATGCGCATGTCCTGTTGCTCACCAGTATCTATCAGGTAAGGCTCTGATACATGGATGCTACATGCTGAGTGGTGTGTAATTTGAAGATAAGCAGTGTTCATTTACTTGTTAACTCTTAAAGTCCATAGCAGAGGACAATGCTGTGCTTAAAGCAAACACTGTGGGTGTAGCATGACAGCAAGTCTGTTTTCCTTGTACATGTGAGAAATAGATTCCTGCAGATATTACTAAATTTAGAAATTATAAATAAATGCAAAGAGCCAATGTAATAGTTATTATTTGAATTTTAGCTTTCATCTAAAGACTATTTAGTGTTCATTTTTATTTTTCAATTGAGATCTGTTTCTCATTCCTGACATTTACTTTTATTGGGGGCTCATAATATAAAGAGAGAACCTGAGAAAAAGGAACCTGTATCTTGTACAGAGAGTTTCAATGTGAGTTTTATAGCTTAAAGGATATTTCCTAATATATTAATTTATCACAAACTCTTCTATTTCCCCATGCATACTCCTGTAATATTTATTTTCTCATATGACAAGAGGCTTCAAGGGGCTGTGGTGACATGAGTAATACAGAAATAATTTGTTAAAAGCTATTACAACCTTCATTTTTTTGTATTCTAATGACATCAATGTTGAGCTGGTAATTATTTTTACACCATTCTAAGTTTCTCTATTTGAGTTTTGAGTTTCTTAACATTCTTAACTTGTTCTTTTCAGATATTCATCAAGAAAACCAAGCCATGGGGATTTCTGATTATCTAAAATAAATTTTGAGGGTGAATCTTTTTTCATTAATGCAAATAAAAACTTTGGAGTGTAAATAGAGCCTGTAACTTTGAAAACTGCTAACAGATAAGCCCCATAAGGTGGAGACTATTCCTTCTCTATTACATTTCCCAGAGGTGAGCAAACATTTACTACAACATCAAGTAATCGTATCTCTTTCCATGGGCAAAGATGCTTCTGAGTCATTTCATATGCGTTTATTTCATTCTAATAGTGTTAAACAAATCCAAATTTGATTTTTAAGCTATACACATTAATATATATTTATGCACATAATATATATTAAATTATATAGAAATGAAAACATATCTATAATACATAAGTTAATATGTTTAACACATATACCATTTAATTATAGGTGTGTGTTTATGCATTTATATAATATACATATTTCAAAGAACTGGATGAGAAAGTCATCCAGAAAATGAAACAGAATTTTAAAATTAATTAGGTGACAAGGCATGCTTTTGAGTTTTATGGGCATTTTTCTCCAAAATTATGTAATTACTAAGAGATTGTCTCTCTTGAACTTAATATTCATGTTAAGTGTATAGCCGAGTGTTGGACCTGATCTGCTCCCCTTAGCTCATCCATTAGCTAGCTAACTGAACTTTAAAAAAATAAAGTTATGGTCAATAAACTGTTCACGAGCCAATTGCAGCAGCCACTGCTGGCTGTCAGCTCCACACCCATGCCTTCCCTTCCTTTCTTCTGTGGACAGCCTCCCAATTCTGTGGCCGTGTCTGTGCTTCTCCATGAGTTTCAGCGGAAGCACATCCACATCCTTTTGCAGCTGCTGCGGTGAATCCTGACTAGCCTACGCCAATCGTGGGACACCCGGTACCTTTCTTAGCCTTGATTTAGAGATGGTCATGCCATTTTGGTCTAGCTAGTGGAACTTCTCTCTGATAGTGGGTTGAAGAAGAGTTTCCTTGCTCCTGAGTTAATAAAATAGGATATAATTGCTTTCTTTTCCTGGATGCTATCTTGTTCACATGTGACTCAACTGCTCTGGCCATCAGGGTGAGCCTGGGACAAAGCAGGCCTGCCGAGCACTGCAGAGCAGGGAGATGGAGTAAACCCAAGCCCTTCAGTTCCCCACCATGCTGCCTCATCAGCTGGCACTGCAGCCCCTTGAAGCCTCTTGCCATATAAGAAAGTAAATTACTTTTCTGTTTAAGCCAACTTGTGTTAGGGTTTTCTTTCATGAAGCTGAGGATATCCTTATTGACATTGGCTTAAGCTGATCGCAGGCAAGGATAGAAAGATGGTGCCCAGTTGGGGCTAGTACTATTTAGCATTTACTAGGATGAAAAAAAATGCTCATTACTTTTGCTGATGCAGGCATTCTCCAAGGAAAACGAACACCCTGGATAACAAACTTATAAATCATAATGATCTTGAGTTGGGGATTAAAACAACTATAAGATGGAAAACTGTAGTAAAATACCTATGGCAGCACCTACTCAGACCTAGCCTAAGACTACAAAGTGAATGTGAATTCGTAATAGTTATGACTTCTGATGTGTTGGGTGTGGTGATAGGTTCTTACAACTCAGGAGAGGCAAGATGCAGTGAGTAAGCTCACCAGGCTTCCACAGCAAATCAGAAACAGCTGAGATTCGTACCCAGGAAGTGGATTCTGGAGCTTGTGCTACTAGAGCCTGTGCTTCTAGAATCAATTTCCTATCTAACTCAAGGGGCCCACAACACTGGAGGTCAAGGAATGTTGTGGTGCTATGTTCACAGGCCATGGAAGAAGCACTGGGTATCCGTGTTTACATGAAGTCATTTGCATAAGATTCAGGCATCCCTTTCTGAGAAGCTTTGAAATGTGTCCAAAAGAGCACAATGAAATGAATTTGAAAAGACTGGAATATTAGGGGTCACTTTTTATATATAAAAAAAGAATTTTTAAAGATACAAATAATTAAAATTATTTAGATTGAAAGAGATATATTTTGAGTTCTCAAGAATTTAAAGTTTTGTTGCCAGAAAAATAGTGATCAACTATTCTCTATAACATAAATACCTTTTATTTTCAAAAAATCTTCCAGTTTACCAGACACAGATTCTTTATGTAATCGTTTTCGTTCCCCAGGAATCAGACTGTGACTTTATTCTTGTTCACATTTTTTTTTCATTTTTTCTGTTCTATTTTTGGTAACAGTGTTATTTATCTCTTATTTCCTCATAGTGACATCTTTATTTTAATGTTAATATACACATATGCATATTTTAAAACTAAGTAAAAATACCTTTATTAAGAAACTACTAGAAGTTAATTGTAGAAAAACTAGAAAATAATAAAGAAAAAATGTAAAGTCATTTAAGTCCAAAGATAATCACTGCTGATACTTTATTCTGCTTCAAAAATATAGGCCTGTGAAGATTTCAGTATTACAAAGATGGACTAATGCTGTATGGAATGTTGTGCAATTTGCTTTTCTACTAACTAAATCTTTTTTGTTTTTTTAATACTTTAAGTTCTAGGGTACATGTGCACAACGTGCAGGTTTGTTACATATGTATACATGCGCCCATTAACTTGTCATTTACATTAGGTATATCTCCTAGTGCTATCCCTCCCCCACGCCTCCCCACAATAGGACCTGGTGTGTGATGTTCCCCTTCCTGTGTCCAGGTGATCTCATTGACTAACTAAATCTTGAAAATTTTTATGATGTACTTCTCATGAACAGGATGTGCATCATTTATTTTATTTGATCCTTTAATATTGGAAATTTACTTGTTACTAATTTTCAGTTTTACTAAGAGCTTTGAGTATAAAATTCTGGTGACCAAATCTTTGGCACATTTTAAATTAACTCCTGGGTACAGATCGTTCAAAGGGAAATTATAAGGTCAAACTGAATGCATGTTTTAAAAACTTTTAATAATCATCTGCTTGTAGACCATTTTTGTTTCATCTTTTTGAATTGTCAGTTGCTGCCTTTTCCTCACTTTTAAAACTGAAGAATTTGTTTTTGTATTAATTTATAACATATTTACATATTAGGTCTATTAAGTTTTTGTCCTACATAAAAATATTTTGCTCATTTTCTCTCTTGATACTGAGTTTTGTTCACTGTGTCTTTTGATATAGTCAAGTCTCTTAGGCATTTCTTTAATAATTTTATTTTTTACCTTTTGCCTATAAGAGTTTCCCAATTTTAAGTTTCTTTATATATAAATGTGCATTTTCAATATTTTTGTGGTTTGATTTCCTGGTAATTTTCGAATTGATTATTTTATAATTGTTGGTATTGTTTTATTGGTATTAATACTTTTAGGTGATTTCGGTTGACTCTTCATTTCTTAGGCTGTTATATCATCAGGGAATAATAATTCTGCCTTTCTTCAATTCTATTTTTTTCCTTTTCATGTCTTATTACATTATTAGACAATCAAACATACAGTATAATATAATGGTGATAAAACGGGCATTACGAACTTATTCATAACTTTAATAAAAATTCTTATGATGTTGCTTCATACAATAGCATATTATCTGTTGGTCTGAAATGGCTTTGTTACGTTAAGGAAGCATCAGTGCATCCCAAATTTAGGGATGTTAAATTTTATGCAGCAGTTTTTGGTCATTTATCATGGTAAACTAGTTTACCCTTTTCACTTATTAATACAATGATCAATGTGGGGGGATTTTCTGATTATAAAGCACTCCTGAATGTCTGGAATAAATTCTATGAATAGTCTGCTGAACTTGGCTGGCAGTGCTCTGTCTCTCTTGATAAGTGATATTAGCCTGTAATTTTTTGTATTTGCTTTAATTCCCCATAATCTATTTTTCCGTATGTTTAGTGATTCTGGAATATTTTCTATATCAAGTGTGGAAGCTGTTTATTGAAAGTGTGAAAGATATTGCCAATTTAATAACTCAGGCTTTCTATCTCTATTGGAAAATACTTTTCTTTCTTTGAAAACTTTAGGCCAGAGCTAAGCCTATTATATCACTTTTAGTCTCTTTTGGTAATTAATGTTTAACCAATAAATTTAATTCACACAGAATTATATATGTTATGTTCTTATTTTATTAATCTCACCAATGCCTATTTTTTGTCTTCTTAATCCTAACTCTGTATGAGTTTGAAAGCTTTTTATTTCTTGATTATACATGAAGAAAAATGATTTTGTTAATATCTTAAGACTCAATATTTTTATTAACAAGCTATTATTCAATTTAAAATTATTTTTATTCAATTTATATGTCTTCCCTTATGATGCCAGGTTTATTTTGTTTTCCTTCAGCTTCTTGATTTGACTATTTAGTTGTCCATATGTATGTAGTTTTGTTTACAAGTGAAAGTTTTTAACATTTTTAATGAGTTTTGAGGATAGTGTTATCCATTTTCTGCAATATATCACCCTTATTAATTTCTACACTTTCTATAATTATAGTTTGAATTCTTTTTCATTCAGTTATGTGGGAGAATGGTTTTGTCCTGACTTAAATCTACTGCTTTTGGGGCATTCATCAAACATTTTGTGCCATAATACATGGTATTCATAAATATTTAAATGCGACTGTACAGAGATTGAAATAAATAGGAATATCTTGGTTCAACCTTATTGGTTGTATTATTTTATTCTCCTATATAATGAAATGGTGATAATTCACCTTTCTTTCCTTCCCACTCTCCCTTTTTCCTCCCTCCCTCTCGTATTTCCTTTCTTCCTTTTTCACTGTTTATTTGCTTTGTTTTATCGTTCAACAGATAATAATCGGTTCTCTGTTTAGTACTAGGTGTAATGAAGGCAGCAGGAAACATACTGGGAAACAGGATGGGCTCTGGACACCTCCAGTCGAAGCTGACCTCTGTCAGACTGAGAGAGGCATTTACATTTCTCACTACTATTTTGTATCTTTGACAACTTCCTCATATGTCTGATGGGATTTTGCTGTATGGGTTCATGAGTCGTCACTCAGTGCCTATCTTCATGGTAACATGAACGTTCCGCTTTCTCTCTGCTGTGTGATGCTTCCTTCTCAGGCAAGTCTCTTTTTATCTATATCTGTCACAACTTTTTATTTTTTATATCATGAAGTCCAACTTTCACACAGAATTTTTCCAGTCCTTCCTTATTTTTTTCTCCTATTCTGAATATCCTTCTTTCTTGGCAGTCTGAGAGCCACCTTGCATAGTCAACCCCCTTGACTATGAAAGAGCTCTCTCTAGGCCTGCTGTATGTCAACGTATTGGATAGAAATTCTTTTTTGTTTGCTGCACTCTTGGATGTTACAAACAAATATTCAATTATTTGTTTTCAACAAATAAGTATTGAGCACCTACAATGTGCCAGGCATTAAACTAGCAATACAGCATAGACTATACAGACAAAAATTCAGCACTTACAGAGGGCAGAGTAGCAATGTTAAGTAAAATAATATTTCGTAAACAGGCACACTGCATCTTCCTTTTTCCATTTGTCCTGACTCCATTAGTACTTTGTCAACCAAAAACTCTTCTTTTGTTAAGGCCTCTGCTCCAGAGTTTTCAGAATGAATGTTAATCATTTTGGTAAAGTTCTGAGAGTGGATTAGAAACCTGTGCTTATCTTACTATAAGGTGCATTGTTAAACGTCTTAGACAAAAATAGCCCATGCTCACTGACTGTTCTTACTTATCTCATACGAATCTCAAATCTAACATATTTTTCCCACACCGTTTTATAGAAACTGTTCTGCAGAATAACATCAATGTCTACCAGATTAGGTATGTTTAAGCCTAGATCCAGAATATATAACCCATATCCAGTTATCAGTCATGTTTCTTGAAAAACACAGTGCATATCTATACCCTTCTTTAAGGTTAATATTTAAAACAGTATGTATTGCAAGGACCTGGTGATATTAAACTGGTCATTTACTTAACTTTAAGTGTCTTTTTCATCGTCTGAATTTGAGATGTGGGTAGTAGTAGACTTCAATGCATGTTTTTTATGCTATGCTATGGTATGCTATACTAAATAAATATAGTATAAACCAGCTGTGTCTTAATAGCAGTGCATGAGAGAAAACATATGAGATGTTTATTGGTTGGCTAGTAAAATCAGCTAGCTAAACAATGGATTCCAGCTGATCTCAAAATATAATGACTTAAAGAATACGGACATTCGTTTTTCGCATACACAACAATTCTAAGGTGGGAAGTTCAGGTTAACTGGAAAACTCTACCCTCTACAGTCATTCAGGGCCCAGGCTCCTTCCTGTTTTCTGCTCTGCCATCCCTACTACCATTACCATTTTCTGTGCAGTTGAAGCTCAGTCATTACCTCTGGACCCCAGCCAGTGGGAGGAGGGAAGAGAAGACACAGCTCTGAAGACTTTGTTTCTGAGTCCAGAAATGGGCTACAACCCTTGTGTTCACATTTCATTAGTGAGAACATAGTCATATGGCCACAAATAACTGCAAGAAAAGTTCAGAAATGTGATCTAGCTAAGCAATTATGTATTACGAGATGTTCATTGTATGAACAAACCAAGATGTAGTAATCTCGTCTCCTGTCGATAGGCATTTTGATTGCTGCTAGTTTTTGGCTACTTTGAATATAACTACAGTAGAATGGATGTTCTTGTTCCAGTCTTTTTGTGGATAAATATTTCATTTGTTTTGAGTACATATTTTGCGATTAAATTACTGACGGTGCAGATCTGTGTTTATCTTTGTAAAAAAATACTAAGCAAAGTGTACATTTTATATTCCCTTCAGCAATGTCTACAATAGTGGTCCACATCTTGACCAACACTTGGCATTACCAATTGTTTTACTGTAACCATTCTGGTAAGTGTAGTATGGTATTTCACTATGGTTTTAGTTTTCATTTATTGCACTAATGATGTGATATTTTATTCATTTGTTCTTCATGTACTTTCTTTTATTAAATGTCTGTTAAATCTCTTTGATTTTTATTGGGTTGTTTGTCTTTTTATAGATTTCTAAGAGTTCTTTATGTATTTTGGATGCAAGTCATTTGTCAGTTATATGCATTGCAATATTGTTTTCTAATATATGACTTAACAATTTATTGTCTTAACATCTTTTTAGAAATGAAATTTTTAGTTTTTATGATTTCCAATTTATAATTTTTTATTATTAATGCTTTTAGTGTTAATTCTAAGAAATGTTTGCACATTCTGAGATTGCAAGGATAGTGTCTTATAATTTCTTTTAGAAGATTTCTGATTCTAGCTTTTATATTTAGGTTTATAATTTATCTAGAATGAGTTATTTTTGTGTGGAGGATCTAGAGATTAGGGTTCACTATTTTTCATATAGATATTCCAGCATATAAATGACTTTCTTTACCCTATTGAAAGGTCTAATTATCTTGCTCAAAAATAAATTGACCATATATGTGTGAGTCTACTTTAGACTCTGTTCCCTTCTAGTGATCTGTTTTGTCATCATTATATCAATACTACCCTCTCTTGTTTACCCTAACATTATAGTAAATCTTAAAATCAGATAGTGTAAATACTCACTACTCAAACTCTGTTCCTTTTATAGAACATTGTCTTAACTCTTTCAGATCCTTTTCATTTAAACATATACATATATATGCATACATATAATTGTAAAAATGTCATTACAAGATTTATATGTGCGTGCACACACACACACACACACACACACACACACACCAATTTCTTTGAAAGACCTCCTTGGAATATTATTGAAATTGCACTGAATTTGTAAATCAATTTCAAATGAAAGGACATCATTCATTACTGTGTCTTCTAATCCATGAACATAGTATACTTCTCCATTTATTTAGGTCTCTGCAGATTCTGTTCAGGCATACTCTCTTCTTTTTTAGGTAGCGTATTTACTGAGCAGTACTTCTGGGCTACCATGCAGAAGCTGGGGGCAGGGATAGCTACCTGCTTCTCCTGGAATAACAATCCCTGCACTAAGGGTGGTTGCTTGGGGAGTGTGGTAGATTTTGGTTTTCTCTGATTGCTCCTACTGATAAACTTCTGTACTGCAAGCAAACTGGGGTAAAGACTATTGGGGGCCTGGCACCTAGGGTAGAGCTTCTACCATACAAGCAGAGGCTAGGTGAGGAAAGCAAGATCCTGTCCTCTTGGTCATGCCTGTCTGCAACATGGGGCAGGTGGGGATGAAAAGCCCTATTGGCTTTCCATTCCCATGGTGTAACCATAACCCTAAGCTAGGAGCTGGGGTTGCAGAGAGACCCTATCTTCTTGGCTGTACCCACCTCTAGTGGAACACCCAAGTAGAGCCTCTGTAACACTGACCTGTGGTGGGGGAGAGTGTTGTGTTTCAAACACTGCAGGCTGTCACTGTTGTTAACTAATATTTAGAAGATTTTTAAAAATAAGTGTTTCGGCCGGGCGCGGTGGCTCAAGCCTGTAATCCCAGCACTTTGGGAGGCCGAGACGGGCGGATCACGAGGTCAGGAGATCGAGACCATCCTGGCTGACACGGTGAAACCCCGTCTCTACTAAAAAAAATACAAAAACTTAGCCGGGCGAGGTGGCAGGCGCCTGTAGTCCCAGCTACTCGGGAGGCTGAGGCAGGAGAATGGCGTGAACCCGGGAGGCGGAGCTTGCAGTGAGCTGAGATCCGGCCACTGCACTCCAGCCTGGGTGACAGAGCGAGACTCCGTCTCAAAAAAAAAAAAAAAAAAAAAAAAAAAAAAAAAAAAAAGTGTTTCACCATTTGCTGTATATCCTTAAGAAAACTTCCATGAACTTTAAATAATTGATTTTTATAGTTTTTATTCCAGTTAAATGGTTGTTTTGCTGGGGAGAGGATCTGATGGGCTCCCCATTCCATCATGCCAGATGTCCTACCTCTAAACTCATTGGTTTTTTTGATATCTTATTCTAAGGATGAAACAGTCATAAGGAGAGATGGTTCTTCCTGAAGCCATTGTGATTGGGAAGAAGCCAAGTTCTGTGGATGGACAGTGGAAACTAAGCTCCACACCCATCCTACCCCAAAGTCATTCTCCCTAGAGCTCTCCAGGTGGCCCCTCAGCTGCTCACAGCCTTGTGCTCCAAGTGGCCTGTTATCTTTCACGGTTAGCCTCCTAAAACATATCAGTGACATTTGCCAATTATATCTTTCTCAATTCTAAATTATACTGCTCAATATTTGATCCCCTCATGGTCAGGTGCTCTATGTTTTCTTACACAGCAATAAGGTCAACTCATAAATGAATTCATGCTGATGTTCTAATGGGAAGAGCCTGAAGGAATCCCTGAGCACACTCTCTTTCTTTCCACATAGCAAATATACGGCTGAATAATAGGCAGTGGGAGACCATATTCCCATTTTACAGTGTTGGAGAATGATTTCCAAATCTTAGTGGCTATGGCAAAGCTTTAATCCAACCTACAAAAGAAGAGGGAAATAATGACTATTGTAACGAGTTTCATGAGACTAAATTTAATCACTTTAAGGGACTGCTTCTAGCTCATGGTTTTTTTTTCTATTTTTGTTGTTAAAATGACCTTTCTGTAATGAAATGTTGGTTGTAGTAGATGGTAGTTTTGCCTGGTTTAACTTTAATATTATTGTTTTATATTTCTGCTGTGCATATGTTACTGAAAATATTTGGTAAATTTTGCTGTTTTTGCAGTCAGGGAACTGCAGCTCTAACCCACAGTTGGAACTAACGGAAGACATTTCAGATTGAGTTAGAGACAAACATAGTACCATTGAACTTATTAAGGAAGGCATTTTGGGCCATGCAGAGATTTTCTCCACCATTCAAATCTACATATCTGATCCGGAATCTCATAGTGGTGTTCTATCATAGAAGATAAAGCAAATAGTTATAATCCAGCTGACATTCTACCTTTTGCTAATAAATGTGTCCTATCTGAAGCCAAAGTCTCACTAAATCAGAATAACATCTATTGTTTCCATTAGATTGCTGGGCACATGGTTTTCAGATAAAAGGGAATCTGATTAATCTAACAGTTTACATTCCATATAAAAAAAGATTTTTTCAGTACCATGATAATTTCCAGGAGGCGATAATGAGATTTTTGTTATTAAGGAATAATCATCCAATTTATTTAATAAAGTCTAAAAAGCATGTAAAATAGAATACTTGCCAAAAATAGAGCCACACAAGCTATGCACTTGTTCCATTTTCCAGATTTTGTAGCAATTGATACAAAAGAAGGTTTTGCCGTATTATGATGCATTTGTCAATAAAATCTATCTAATTATTGATTGGCAAAGATTTGGTTAAATCAGATGTTTTGCATTATGTAGAAAGTGTATGTGTTTAGGAAAATCCTTTTTCATGAACTGAAACATATAATGATGCTTGAATATACCTTACTTTTCTGAGGTAATCTAACGTTTTCATTAGTCATTTGATTTTATTTGAATCTTATTGGTAGAATCTAACTATTTGACAGTTCTACATGGTCACTGGTTACTATGTGAATAAAATTAGAAATAAAAGTGGCACTAAGAAGGTGGGTTTTAATTCCATTTCTCCCTATCTTTATCATTCCTATGTTCCATATGACTTTATTTTGCATCAGCCAAAGATACTGCATTGAGGAAATTTCATGAACCACATTCGACTATCTTCCAATCCAAGAGTAATTTGAGTCAAATTGTCCAAGAAGTGCCTTTCTCTATGATGATGATGACAGTGATGACAGTCATCCCTCATGGAGCGTGTACTGTGTACCCGGTGCTGTTGCAAGCACTTCATGCATATCAACTCATCCAATACTCATGACAACTCTATGGAATTTTAAGAATAAAATAATTTTTTTCAGATAATAATTGACATGGAACTGGATGAATAATAAACTGAGAGTTTCTATTTGCCAGAGCAACGCTTTCAACCCTGAATGCATGTGGACACACCAGGAGAACTTTTTAACAATGTAGTGCCTGACACTGACTCAAAGGTTCTGATTGAATTGTACTAGAGTGGGGCCCAGGCATTGCTATTTATTTTAAAAAGCACCTGATATGGGTTGACTGTGTTGCCAGGGGAGAGAACTAAGGCCCTATGTTCGAGCTTTCACTTAGTAACTGTGTATTTCAGGGACATCACTTAACCTGTCTGAATATCATCTGAAAAATAAGAACAATAGTTCCCCTTTGTAACTCACAAGTCACATGTGTTTCAAAAAGACAATGAATTATTGTTTGCCAGCACACTTTAAAAATTGAAAAGTGATCATATAAAATATTATCATTAACTGCAAAAAGTGCCAGGATAAAATATAAAAATAGCAAACTTGCTGGTATGACATTATGTTTTCTATAAGCCCAATCTTGTAAAATGCATAGACAAATAATCTCTGCAGATACTTTTGTTTCATGCAATGAAATTCACTGAAGTACTGCAGAAAGCTAGGTCACTGCACTTCAACACATCTTCTAAGAATGAAGCACATCATTAGTTTCTTGGATTTCAGAGATTCATGTGCAAAAACTTTGTCTGTCTTTGTCCTATCCTAAGCAATCCATCTAGTTCTGGGAAGAGACCCAGAAAACATAAATTCAAATACAGGAAGAATATATACATAAGATAATGGAACAGCTGCCAACAACAAATATATTTTCAGAGCAGAGCCCTAGCTCTATGCCCAATTATACAGCACAAAGTAATCATAATAAGGTTGATAATCAGCATGAGAAAAATCACAGGAAAAATAAGGGAACCTTTACTTTCCATTAGCCACTTAATACAATTTCAATACCTTTGATCAAAGGATACAGCTATGGATCGACCATTAGGAACCTGATTTTTTTGGATAATGTATGTTTAAAAAGAGGGTGGTATTTAAATACTACTAGCTCTTCAGAACTCCAAAATTTGGATTAGGCTTTAGAATGTTTGTTGGAGCAATCTGGCTTTTCTTGAGTTTCAAGAGACACCAGGCGGCAAACAAAACTCAGGACTGCTGACACAGCCAGCAGGAAGAATTTTAGGTTGGTGGCAAGGCTGATGTCTTTGGAATTCTTTCAGAAGTCCAAAGAGCCCTTGGCTATGAGAAACTAAAATTTCCAATTACTATTCATTTTTTAAAAAACAAATTTTAATAGATTGTTTCTATTTTGATTTTGCGTGTAACACAGTATCAAAACTTGTAAACCAAAATAAAATAAAATAAAATAAAGGAAAGAGAAAGCAAATTATTTAATATTGGGAAGAAGGGAAGAGATGCCTGCTTTTTAAGTGCTATTCCCAAAGGTGGGTTACTTCCTGTCTTCTAAATTCAGACACAAATACATTCATAAGGCTGAGTAAAAGGAAAACTTTTTTCATTTAAACATGTTTATAAATTGCATAAAATAATTCAAGCTTATAACATTCTTTTGGCAAACATTGGCCGATGGAAATTTTTGTCACATACATTCGTTATAGTCTGAGCCAAGGAAGTTTCCTCTCTTTCTCTCTCTCTCTCTCACATATTTGACAGTAGTGTACACAAGAGCTAAACGATGCCAAGACTAATATTGTTTTAAATAGATATACGCTACATTTTTAAAGGAAAGGAAATAAATGTCAAACGGGCATGTTGCATCACAAATAGGTTAGGCTGCACTCGCGGGAAGGAAGGAGTACAACACTAGTTTTCCAATCCATTTACACATCCTGATTGATAGCTATTGACTTTCTAATTAGCCTTTCAGATAGGCCAAAAAACAAAAAATCATCAGCCCCCATTTTTCTCAAGCTGCCTTGTTTTCATCAGCATCTTCCACTCTTCCCACGCCTAAGTGAAGTTGCTTCCGCTCTGGGACTCTGGGACTCCATCTGGGGGCGGTGGGGGTGGGGGTGGGGGTGGGGGTTGGTGATTGCACTCTCCAGCTCCTCCCTGTTCTTTCAGGTGACCCCAGGCACATTTCCTCCACCTGCTCCTCGCCTGCTGAACTTCCTGTTACCTCTGCCCTTCGCTACACAGGCTCCTGGTATCCACAATTTCAGTGACCATCTGTGTTACTCTCCTGGGGCTGCCAGAAGAAAATACCACAAACTAAGTGGCGTACAACAACTGAAATTTGTCCTCTCACTGTTTGGGAGGCTGGAAGTCCAAAATCAAGGTGTCCAGAGGATTGCGTTCCCTCTGAGAGTCCGGGTGGGATCCCTCCCCGCCCGGTCCAGCTGCTGGTGTGTGTTTGTTGGCCACCCTTGCATTGCAGCTGCGTCACTCCGGTCCACTCCAGGCTCTGCCTCTATGGAGGTCTTCACATAGCCTTCTCCCTGTGTGTCTCTGACTTCACACCGGCATCTTCTCATAAACACACCAGTCATATGGGATTAGGGGCCCAACCTACTCCAGTACGAACTCATCTGAACTAATTACACCTGTAACAACCCTATCTTCAAATGAGGTCACATTCCGTGGTATTGGGAGATAGCACTTCAACATGTTTTGGGGGAACACACTTCAACACATAATACCATCTGTATACTGAAGACTCCTGATGCTCCCTCTAGCCTGGACCGCCCCCGTACCCCCTAGATTTTAGACTCTTCAGATCATTTGAGTTTTCCTGGTGAGCATTTCACACTGGATGGTCTACAGATGCTTTGAAATAGATATGTCTACATTGGATTGCATTATTTTCCGTAGTCTCTTCTTCCTTCTGTAGTTTCTCTCCCAGTTAGTTGTGTTTCAGGCATCTTCTCCAGGATGATGGGCACCTGGGTTATCCCTGGCTGGTTAGTCACTTTTGACCATGCCTCTGGCCCATCTGCCCTCCACGTGCCCCTGAAATCCCCTCTAGGCAGAAGCAGTCACTTCCCTGGAAACTTGAAGTGCTGCTGACTTCAGTATAGTCATCTCCCGCTGTCAGTATAGACAGACATCTCTCACTGACAGTATAGACGTCTCTCGCTGTCAGTATAGACAGACATCTCTTACTGACAGTGTAGACATCTCCTGCTGACAGTATAGTCATTTTACAGAAATGGCCTTCAGTGGGAGACAGAGCTTTGCCTAAAGTTTGAGCCTGCGTCCAATGGCTGTTGTGTGGGGGGAAAAAGGCTCAACCTCTTTGCCTCAACTTGAGAAGACTTGCAGGAGCCCTCCCAGCTGCAGCATTGCCTGGAGGTTGGCTGAGTTCTTTGTGGAGATGTCATTGCAGTCCAATTTTTCCTCTCCTCCATCTTACTTTCTTCCCTCTCCGATGAATGTCAGACCTAGAGCACGCTCCAGGGAACACCGCCTGCTGCCGGTCTCTGCTTCAGGGCCTCCCGAGGTAGGTTTTGGTGCTGGTTCACCCACTGGCCAAGGAGCTTGCAATGAGGACCTCAATCCTGGCATACGCAATAGGCACGGCTCCAGCATAGTTAGGAATGCAACTGTTAAAACTTGCACCATGGTGATCTGGAATGCTGCACGGGGTGAAAAAAAATGCAGTTCTTAGAAAACATACCAGGAACTTGATAAATATGGGGAAAGGGTAATGATAAGGACGCAGGATTTAGCTAGCTGTTCCCGCGGGAAGCTGGTGCTTTGGAAAGTGGTGACAGAATCTGAGAGGAATTAAGAATGGGAATGAGAAGCAGAGAGGCCTCCTTGGCAACTTATGCAGAGACTCTCAAGATCTTCCACCAGTTGTGGGGAAACTGAGAACCAGAACCAGCTTCTAAATGTGGATCACAGAGTTTCAGAGAAAGTGGAATTCTCCACCTAGGGAAATCTATGGCTAAGGTCAGGGCCATACTTGGAAAAGAATGGGGCCCTGAGAATAAGATGAAAATATGCGTTTGGTGCACTTGGATATCTTATCCCCAACATCTTTTAATACTCAGAATGCAGAAGTACCTCTCCTTCTCCCTGTTAGAGGCTGACTCTGTCACATTAATTAGACATACAGGGCCTCTTACTTGAAGACCACGTATCACCCTAGAAGTACGGAACCTCCTGGACAGCAGGGCAGCAGCCAGGGGTGAGTCACATGTACACTTGGCCAGGGAGTGGCTGGACCTGGCTGGGGCAGGAGCAGACTCAACACCAAAGGAGGGGCCGGGATCAGACAATCTCTGCCCCTAGAAGCTGAGAGCACAATAACGAGTGGCGTTTGAGGGTATCTGTTCAAGAGCCAGGAAGGTAGGCAGAAGGTAGTGTTATAAAAGAGAGAGTTTACCAGTGTCGGACGACTCTCTTCTGATACAGGATTTAACACCATGGCAAAGTCCCTGGGAGGGGGTGCTAACAAACTGCTCAGGAGGCTTTTCAGAAGCTTTGAGAAAACCATGACCCACACCCGGTGAATAGACAGTGTAGTCATTTTATAGAAATGGCCTTCAGTGGGAAGGAGTGGAAGCAGCTGGAGAAAGAAGGGGTCAAAGGCTCCGGAACCTGGGTGCGTGAGCCTTGGTGGGGAGCGTGACATCAGAGTGCTTTGAGAAGAGGCCTGTCTGTGTGTGTCTGGGTGTGTGTGTGCGTGTGTGTGTGTGTGTGTGTGTTTGGGGAGAAGCTCTGAGGACTGGGTTGGGAGTGTATGGTCAGGTGCTCAAAAGAGAAAGGCCAGCTATCTTTCCCCGTCAATGGGTGTGGATCAGCCCCAGTTCACAATCCCACAGATCCTTCACAGCCCTTCATATAGAAATGTTCCCAGATCATCACACACTCTTTAGAGATGTAGTTTTAATGCCTGGTTAATATTTCATGTATGACTTGGTCATGTGTTATTTAACCCGTTATGTCCTCTTCAGTGTTTACTTCCGGTTTGGCGATTTTATTAAAATAATACTATCAAGAGCTCACTTGTGCAAATGATTTTTTTTTTTTTTTGCATTTTCATAAGTAGAATTACTAGGCCAAAAATTAGAAAGATTTTTTTTTTTAACTTCTTGGATGTAATTTTTTGAATATATAAAATATTTGCATGGTTCACACATCAAAAATATGTAAAAATATAAATTTAAAGAATGCTGACTCATATCCCTATGCCCTCCACCAATCCCACCCACCCCACAGGCAATCATTCCATTTCTGTTATCCATCTTTTGTTTCTTTTTAAAATAATGATACATATGTATATATGGGGGTGTGTGTGTGTGTGTGTGTGTGTATAAACATATTTCTCATTCTTTCTTATATGAAGGTAGCATATATATATGACTACACACACACACTATTCTGTATCATGCTGTTTTTACTTGTTTACTCATAGAGACCTTCCTCATTTTTATGGCTGCATGATATACCATTATGTAGCTGTATCATAATTTATTCAACTTTTTTTTCCTTATTGATGCTCATTTGGATTGAGTCAGTCTTTTGCTTTTGTAAATAATGACACAGTAAATAATCTTGTTCTTAAATCCTGTTTTATATTGATGTGGCAAACTATCAGAGTAGACTCCCAGACTCTTAGAAACAAAATTGGTAGGTAAAAGGGTAAATGTAGAGGTAATTTTATTAGGTATTTCCAATTCTCTTCTGTAGGGCTTATATCATTGCTTCTTATGAGAGTTCCTGTTCCCGCCACTAGTTTATATAAACATTTTTAATCCACATGATCAAATTTATTTTTTTCCAAATCTGCCCATTTGGATCCTTATGACTTTGTGGGCAAAATCTGCGACTGCCTCTGAAATAATGACATTCTGGCATCTTCTGAGGAGAGTGACCAAAAGGATGAACATTCCAGTCAAATTGGGAACATGGAACCCTCCAGGCATTTGGGGAAGGACAATATTTCATCACTAGAGACTATTCCTTTTTGCAGAAAGTTTAGTATCCATGACCCCTGCCCCATAAGTGCTGACCGTTCAGACCACCCAAAACTCTTCTACATTTCCTCACATCCCCAGGACTCTGGCTGGGAGATGCTAAGAGGAACAGAGATTCCAAGATTAGGGAAAGGAGACCCAGGGAACACATGGTAGCTGTTTGCAAATATTAAAAATGCTCAAGTGCCAAATGCCCAAGGGCACAAGCAGGTGCGGGGTACATGGGCCTTCACTCAACACAGCGATCATTTCCCAACCACGATTTGCCTGTGCTGGAGTGAGCTTCTGGATGGCACGGAGCTCCCCACTTGGGAAGTTTGCAGAATCGGTGGGCATCTTTCAAGACTCCTGGAAAAGCCGTCACCACATGAAATGACAGGCTTGGCTGACTGATTCTATTTATAAGATTTTCTTTTTTTTTTTTTCATTTTAAAGCTTTTTTTTTTTTTTTCTTCTGACCCCTCTGAAAGTTGTCTACTTACTCTCCCCTCCTGCCTGAAGTCTGCGTTTCTCTTCAGTAGGAGACATTCAGATGTCTGACCTGCACTGGAGCCTCCCTAATGAAAATGAGCTCACTGCTTCCCAATACTTTTCCTTTACAAAAAAGAAAAAGAGAGAGAGAGAGAGAGAGGAAGGAAGGAAGGAAGGAAGGAAGGAAGGAAGGAAGGAAGGAAGGAAGGAAGGAAGGAAGGAAGGAAGGAAGGAAAAGATTGTCATTTGACTAAATGTTGACTTTTCTAAGAATTAATTTAGATTTTTACACATACAGGAAAAAATGTATTGGTATATTTCTAGTAACTAAAGCAACAAATCAAACAATATATTTTGACTCTCCTCTATGCAAAAATTATGTGGAATAGGATCTCTAAGAATACAGCTAAGTTACAATGGAAGTTTCTAGCCCAAGAAAAGCTGGTCTACTGGGCCCACAGTTCTGTATGCCACTGAATTCAGACCTGGTAAAGTGTAGAGCAAATAGCATGATTGCACTAAGACTTGAAATACAAGCGTCAGTCTGGGTGCCAGCTCAAATGAATTAATCCTATGTTTAAATGGAATCAGGTGTTTTTCTCTTGCAGTTGGATGCTTTTTTCCTTTACTAATCAAAGTAAAAAATGGAGCAATTAAAAAGAAACCAAAATATTGCAAGCACTTAGTCCTTTGTACGTAAGGGGGCTTTTTCTTTTATTTTATTACTTTTTATTTCAAACATAACATAAACCAAAAATTAATTACAGCAATTACATAAATTACTTGAAAATACCTAATGCCAATGATTTCAGTGGCTGTATATTTAAGAAATCCATATTGTCCACATATTCTTTGTCAGGCGTAATGGGAGTGGGGGCAATAAACCCACAGAAATAGCAGGAGCATCTGCCTCAGAGTTAGCCAGGCACGGTTAACTGCTGGCTGCCGGGCTTCTTCACCTGGACTCACACAACACATTGGGCAGGGATGAAAATGCAACTCTAAAAACCTCGATCCCTGCTATATGAAAGAAGCTAAGTGCTGTAACAGGGAGGGGAGGGGTCAGTCTACCGGAACACCTGGCCACAGAAAAGTCAGGTTGCAACAAAAATGAAAAGATTAGTTGGAGGCCCAGGAGCAGAGGGGTGACACAGGGAAGACAATTCACCCAAGTCCTACACCAGTTCACAGCTGCAAGATCCAGGGCTAGCACTTCTCTCTGGACTCATAATGCATTGCTTCTTCTAAACAGGGAAGCTTCTTCTAGATCTGACTCCAAGATTTTGTGATTTACTTGACCACCCATATGGTACCCTGTTAGACGTAAAAAGGCAAGTTCAAACAAACAAACGGACATCGCTGACAGTAGAAGAACTCAGACTCTCAGTCAATGAGGAATCCCTTGCCCCATGTTTGCCACTCGCCCATTAATATATATTTTTTCACTGTGTCCATTCCTTTAATGCTTGAGCTGGAGCAAGGTGAGCATCTGAGAAAACTGCCACTCACGCTTGTGAGACGTCTCAGGAAGAGAGCACGGAGGCTTCATGACGACAGTGCCTGGTTTGGAGTGTGGAGCTGCTGGGTCCTTTGGGGGCTCCTGTGCCAGCCTTTAGCTCCAGTTAATGATTTCTGCTCCTTTACTCTCTTTCTCATAGGAGACGGCTCCATCTTGTTTTATCTACTGACTTTTTTCCATAGTTTTAAGATTCTTTTAAATGTTATTATTATTGTTTGCATTTTTCATTTGTATAAATGTAAGGAGTACAACTGCAGTTTTGTTCCATGAACATAATGCGTAGTGCTGGAGTCTGGGTTTTTAGTGTAATGATCACCAGAAAAATGTACATTGTCCCCATTAAGTAATTTCTCATCTCTCACCACCCTCCTCCCCTCCCACCCTTCCAAGTCTCCATTGTCCATTACTCCACACGTGTACCCATGTGAACGGGTGATTTAGCTTCCTCTTGTGAGAACACGTGGCATTTGACTCTGCTTCTGAGTCGTTTCACTTAAGATAACAGCCTCCCGTCTGTTAGTGTCCTTCACTTATTTTATCTGTCACATTATTTCATCATAAGTAGCATGCAAAATCTGAATAGGAGATCAGAAATGTATAACTTAGCAAAATAGCAAAACATGAAAATCATTTTTGTACATACGTTTGAGATATTTGACAGAAACATCATTAGGTACGTGTCTATTAAATTTCTCATCCCACATTGCTGGTCTGCATATCTACTTCAAAATGTCAGCTTCATTCCATATCCATTAACAAATATTTATTGGTAGCTATTCTATAGCAAATATTGGTTAGGTGTCGTGAACACAGAGGGGCACAAGACAACCATAACCCATATCCAACTATACAGACCCCCAAATGCGTTCCTTATTTAGTACAGCAAAGAACATGCCATAGGTGCAGAAGACAGCACTGTGTGAGAAATCTCTTTTCTTAAGGCCCAGAATGGTGAAAAGAAGAGCATTTTGTTTTTGTCGACAATGAAGTTTCTTCCCTGGCTCTAGAATGGAAATAATATTAAAAGCCCCACAGGGTGGATTTTGCAGGAAATGGACCCTAAGGAGCTAAAGACTGGCTTCTTTACACTCTTCTTTACTGACTTCTTTACACTCTGGCAACCTAAGGGTGACACCTCAACAAGACTCCAGACCTATGTACAGGTGGTTCAGGCCACAAAAGGGTTGGAGGAACATCTCCAAGATGCCTGATGCCCTTCTCAGATGCCTCCACTCTCTTTAATGCAGATCCAGCCTCAGCTCAGCAGGGACCACATGGGTGCAGGGCAGAGAGGAGCCTGGCTGAGAAGGAGCCCACGCCAGTAGGGGTCTGGTGGATAGGAGGACTCCAGGGAGACCCAGAGCTCCTGAAGGAAGCAGCGTTGAAGGGTGGGGAGGGTGGTGCACAGAATGGCAATGGTGTTGCCTCATAGAGAAGGAATGGGTAGGAGAGCAATATTTCGAGGCTTCGGTATCTTGGAATAATGGGAATGCCAGCATGTTGTCCATAAGAACTTCCTAAGTACCCAGAATATCAGAAGAGAACGGGCTACCCAATGCTCGCTGCCACTTTTATGGAAACAGCTCTAACTGCAGATTAATTTCATAAAGTAGTTTGTTCTGCATACAGGATCTCAAAAGGTATTCAGAGATGAGTCATCCAATCTCTTTATTTTGTAGAAGACACACAGAGATTTTGATGCCTATATGAAGTAAAAAACCCAGGAACAGGCTTTAATATCTCTTGTATCCCCAGGTCACGAGGAGGAGAAGACTGGGTTTAAATGCTGTCCAGCCGAACACCCAGGGGTTACATCTTTATGAGGGTTCTTAATGGGAGGGTTCTAACTGCCTTGTTTAGTTCTAATTACCTTTAGAAATAGACAATGTTTGTCCATTCTACTTTTCGTCTCTTACACAAAAATGAAGGGTTATCAGGAGAAAAAGTTCCTAGAGTCAGCATTTATGTTGAAAAAGATTTCTAGATTTAAGTGGATTCAGTGTGAGTATCAATTGTCGGCATTTACTTCTATAACCACTCTGTCTTAAATTAACAACTTTCAGCTCCATTTAGAAACATATAAGTTATATATCAGACCATGTAGACAAAGAGAATATACTAGTTTGAATAGATTGCTTAAGACAGACATATCTATGGGCCTAAATACAGTTGAACTCAAGCAGTGAAAAACAGAATTGTTTTACTGATGCTAATCTTCTGAAAAATTTTGTTTAAAAAAGTCTATTGCCAGAGAAAATAGAAAGATTAAAATAAAAAAGGAAAAGCACTGATACTTCTAACATCTTTTATGTATCCCTTCATTTGGTTGTCACATACCCAGCTAAGAACACTTTACAACCTAAGACATGTAATGCTTTCTGTGATTGCCAATACCATTTTCGGCGAGTGTTTTTTATAAACAGAGCTGCTTATCTCATGAGTCATCTGTTTCAGAGATGACAAAGAGCATCTCAAAGTTAGCCTGCCTCCTCCAACTCTAACTCTGGTTCCTACCTATGCAATTTCATATTTAATATGAGTAATAAGTTTAAAACATTTGAACATGTGTTCCACTGGTTACCAAGAAGGAACTTGGAGATCAATGCCTAGATGTTCATTGACAAACCTACATATCAACTATCTTCTATGTCTGCAAATCATTTTTGTCTCCCTTCAGCTTTGCAAAAAGTCTAGCTCTAAGAAGTGACTTAGAAATATGAGAAATTTCTTGAATCTTTTTGTGCAGAGACTTCGGAGTAACCCATGTTTCCTTCTGGGCTGATATATGACTGTATCTTGATTCCAAGTCATCCTTTGACAATGATCACCGGTCCCTGTGGCATCATCCTCCTTTGTGTGTTGAGGCCCCTGTAAAATCTCAGTCAATAAGTGTTTAATACAAAAATTGACAGTGGTTTATGGGGTACTGATTCATAAAGGACTCGGGCTCACAGCATCAAGCCTTGTCAAGATTTGCATTTCCAATCACTTAATAAATAATAGTATTTGCCTAAAAATAAAGTCTAAAAGTTATATGCAAAAGCAATGGGTTCTCAGGAAGGTGGTTAAGTATTAAAACAAGCACTATAAAGTAGATTTATGTCATCTTAAAAGATCCTATTCTGCATAGGAGAATAAATAAACAGAAGGAGGTGTACTGAACAGTTATAGGAAGTTTGTGCTTGTTTAAAAGCCATGTGTTGATTGACATAATCTTTAGGTCTATGTACAATTTTCAGAGAAAGCTAAAGAATTGCATTGGTTTTCCTGATGGTTGCATAATAAATTAGATAAACAGGTCCTACAATCATATCTTTAAATTTAATTTATAGCTGTAAAGGGAATTTATGCTTAAACATCTTTAAATGTAAACAAACACAAGTCAGAGGAGAAGGCATGGATTCTCAAATTTCCTTTTCACTGCAGAAACTTCAGGAGGCTAAGTCTGCTATTTTTCTCCCATCTGCCCACCTTCCTCCACAGTTAACAAAATAAAACATTATTTTGTCAGCCAGGTGCAGTGGCTCAAGCCTGTAATCCCAGCACTTTGGAAGGCCAAGGCTGGCGGATCACTTGAGGTCAGGAGCTTGAGACCAGCCTGACCGTCTCTACTAAAAAATTCAGCCAGATGTGATGGTGGACACCTCTAATCCCAGCTACTCAGGAGGCTGAGGCAGGATAATTGTTTGAACCTAGGAGACGGAGGTTGTAGTGAGCTGAGATCGTGCCACTGTCCTCCAGCCTGGGTGATAGAGTGAGATGCTATTTCAAAAAAATAAAACTAAACTAAACAAACGAAAAACCTTCTTCGAGGCTATTATCTTTTTGAAATGAATATAGCTGAATTTCCATGTACTTGGAGACTGGTGAGGTCAGAAGCTCTGTGGCTAATCTAAGGCTTTCTATCATTAGTGCTGATGTTTATGCTTTGACAAATAAGACGAGGGTAGAAATTTTTTTAAATGGAAAAACCATTGTTTTTTTTATTTCAGATTCAGGAAGAAAAGAATTATAATAACAACAGCAAAACTACAACTACAAAAAGTGTATCATCCCAGTGTCTCTAGTAAAATCTAAAAAAAAACCAAATCAATCCCAAATATAGTATTATTCCTGAATAGTAGATAAAGCTTCCATTTCCAGATAGAAGGGACTAATGGGTATGAGCAAAGGAAGGATGAAAGAAAGTCACTATGTTATGGAAGTATGCAAAATGACTCATGATTAAGTACAAGGTAAAACAAAGGTAAAATTCAGGAAGGTATTGTTCTGCCATGGTGTTGCTATGCTTGTGAGTTAAAATTGTTGAACTTGTTTTAAAACATATATGAATGTCTGTGTGTGTTCTAAAAAAACTTGAATCTGCCTGCTGACCTCGTGTTCTGACGTAGACTAAAGAGGTCTCACATGGACTCTGTTTTCTATGTATTTGCATAATAACTGAAACGGACATATTTGGATAGGCATTTGGAGTACTGTTTTAATATAATTTGCAACTTGACCTTTTGCTTTATAAACTAAGACTATTTAGTGCTCACAAACATTTGAGAATAAAATATTTTAGAGGTGGATCCTAATTTATACTAAGGTTGTCTTTCTAGGCTAATAAAACATTTTCTTGGGATCCCGTATGAAATTCTACAGGAATTTCAGTTATCTAAGAATGTCAAGTGGTAAAGAAGGTCTCCTATTAAGTAGAACAAGAGATGCATTCAAATATTAGATGACGTTTTCTTAGAAAGTTAGAGGAAACGTATCATCAAATGTAATTTTGCGTGACCACATTTTTGATAAGTATTGCACTATCTCATTTGGATTCTTTCCACTATAAACATTGCTTTATAACAATTTTTGTGATTTTTTTGGAAAAAACTTTAATCTGGATGAACATCTAAAAAGAAAAATTATCTTAAATGGTAAATAGTGGTGATTACAATAGTATCAAGAAGGAAACCTAAGTTAAATTCCCAGATACTGAAAACATACATAGTAGAATAATCACATAAATGAAGCAATAATCACATAAATGAAGCCATCAGATTCTTTGGGGATTCAATGAGAATTTCAGTGCTCAGTTTTTTTTTATTCTTTAAATACTAAGAAACATAGGTGTTTCCACTACTAATAGCACATCAAGGTTAAAATGGAATTTTCAAATGAAAAGCCAATCTCAGTCAACTATAAAATCAGTTTGCTAAACTCTAAAATTGGAATTTGGCTAGATAATCTCTAAAGTCCACTAAACGATGACAAATGTGGGGTTGTGATAAGGTGAGAATAAGAACTGTGGTCAACATAGGCCAGGGACTTAGATGACTATGCAGAGCTGAGGGGTGGACTTTTCCTCAACGAAGAGGGTGGCAGCCCATGTGCCCAACCCAAAAGACACAGTCACATGCAGAGGACTCCAGGCTCACTCTGAACATCAAGAGGCAGAGTGTGGACATGCTGGGTCATTGGTGGCTCGAGGGCAGAGTCACGGGACTGAGTCATCTGCACTGGCCAATGGTGAGTGAAGCAGACCCAATCCAGGAAGGAGGCCTGGGTTCAGATGACCAGGCTGGTGTCAAGACCAGACTCATGTCCTAGTAAGGTGTGGAAATCAGGTGGGTGGAAAAGAGGGATGGAGAGGGAAATCAGAGAGTAGAAGATTCTGCTTTGGGTGGACAGTGTAGAGAACAAGAAGCATAGGGATGTGGCCAGCATCCAGGTGCACTTCTCCAGCTAAATACTGCTTGTAATGTATTGTTCATTGACATACTAATTGGGAGGGCAAAGAACAACACTGAATTATTCCTATGCTATCTCCAGGCATGGATAAAACATGGCCCAACTTCTGCTTAGTTGTTTGTCGGTTTGTTTAATCCATCAGGGCCTACAAGGACCCAGGCTGCCCTGTAAGTAGCTCCATGAAGCAAGACATTGTCCTACCACATTCATCTCAGTGTTCCTTCCCACCTGCAGGGGCGAGCTGTTCCTTCCTCTGTGTTGAGCTTCTCCTTCAAAGTAGGGGTAGGGAGAGGGGCTCTCTCCCAGGGGCACACTGCCTGGGATCTCGGCGCGTCTCCCAGGCCCTACTGTCTCATCTCGTGCAGGACTCTGCAACCTACTGACAATGGGACTTTGGGGAAGTCAATGTCCTGATCTGGGAAGGTGGGCAAAAGGTGGTTTTCTGTGTGGATTCTGCACAAGGGCCCATGGAGAATCCCAGACACCCACTAATTCCCTTCCCTGCACTTGCTAATAAATTCCTGGCACATGTGAATTCCCCTCCTTTTTCACTTTGCTATTGGTCAGTTCGACTGAGTTTATTATTCATTACTGGGTTGAAGAGAAGGGAAGAGAAGTAGGTTATGACCACAGAATGCAGGCTGTAGGGCTAGGAAGATTTGGATTCAAACCTTACCCCGAACATTTGACGTCGTGTGGGCCTGAGTGTTGAGTGAAACCTTTGGAGCCTCAGTGTTCTCATGTGTAGAATGGAGGCAGGACTGATGAGAGGTTTAGAGAGAGATGGTGTAATGGCATCGCAGCCTAAAAGACACTGTATTCATGCTGGCTTTCAGTATGAGCTTGCCCTGGTATCATTGTGTATACCGCCACAAATCACTGAGACTGAAAGGACAGTAATTCACAAGATGGAGAGTACCTCACACTGTCACCTGACATTGTCACTTTCCGTGTGTACATTCCGTGGTCACCTCTTTCATCCTGTAACAGTTATTAGAAATAGTCACGAAGATGGAGCCATTGTCCCTTAGGATAAAGGGCTCTCCATTCACTGTCACTCAGGGAGTGGGTGAATAAAACACGGTGAATCCATACAATGGAATACTATTCAGCAATGAAAAGGAATAAAGTACTGATACAAGCTGCAGTATGAATGGACCTCAAAAACACTAAGTTACGTGAAAGAAGCCAGACATGGAGGACCACATATTGCATGAGTCCCTTTATGTAAAATGTCCATCAAAGGCAAATCTATATAAAGCGATTCAGTTGATCTGTGGTTGCCTGTGACTAGGATGAAAATGAGCACTGACTGCTCATGGGTGTCAGTTTTCTTTTGGAGATGATGGAAATAGTCTCAAATTACGCTTGATCTTAGCCAATAGGCCAAGAAACGATATTCTAAAATTAAATTGTGGTGATGATATAATGATCCAGTAAATTTACTAAATGTCATGGAGTTGGATCCTGAAAATAGGTGAATTTATAGAACATATATTGTGCCTCAGTAAAGAGATTTTTAAAATGGAAAACTATCAACATTGCCATACGATTGTACAGCTGGGGAGAGGAACTGCTGGGACCTGGGCCCACCTTTGGCTACTCTCTTTCCCCTCTGTAGACATTGTCACTTGGCATGCCGCCATGGCCATGGTTTGTGTCGCCACCTTCCATATCATGATGGGTGGGCCCAGCTATTCCGCAGCCTTTGTCTCCTCTCGCTCTTGTCCCTGGTCCACTCTGCTCCAGAGACCCTGCCTTTGGACCATTCCAGGTTCCCTTGGCCTGGCAAGCTCTGGCCCCTGGAACCCTCTGGGTTGAGTCTCTGACTCTTCACTTCTGTCACTTCTGTGACAATGTTGCCCTGTCTGCGAGGTCTTCCCCACCACCCAATCTGACGTAGCCTCTAAATGCTCCATCCCCATTTACTCTGTCTGTCTGGCTTAATTGCCCTCTGAGCACCAGCTCGTCACATACATGTTTGTTTTTTCTCCTCTCCTCTAGAATGTGGTCGTCTCGAGAGCCAGAGCCATACTGTTTGGGGTTCTGGTGGCACCTGAGGCAGAGCAGGTTTTGTGAAGGGGAGGAGCAGTCAGAGGGAGGGCAGGAAAGACGTCCTCAAGTGGGCAGTGACAGTCATGGGAGGAGAGCCTGAGGAGACGCTGTTCCAACCTCACCAGCTTGGCATCCACGGTGCCCGTTTGCACTCAGCTCCCAGGGAGGCCAAGCACATCCAGGGGCCCCCCAACTCCCCAGGCTGTGCGCGTCAGGGCCAAAAAGCTCTTTGAAGCCTAAGAGAAGGATATGAGCCAAGGCAAAAATTTAAAAAAAAGAAAAAAGAGGGTCCAGGTCATTTTGTATTATTTGAATGACTTGTCTCCTTTCTGTATTTAGACACCGCTGAAGTCCTTCAATACTTTTCTGAAATCATAAATGACTTGTTATCCCTCGAGGCATCAGGGAAGAACTCCCTTTGTATAATCTGTATATTAAAAGACTTTGAAAGTGAATTTCTGCCAGTCAAAAAGAAACCTTTCCCTCTCTCCTTCTCTCTCTCTCAAACAGGTTGGTTTGAACACAAACTTCCCTGATACCTTTCACTATTTATTTCCCTTTACATATTAAAGCTCAAGTGCAGATGGGAAAAGGGCATTGGGGGAAAAGTGGCAGGACATGGAGCACAGAGCATCTCAGAAACACGCTCCTAGTTTGCAGCCCCTGAGATACCCAGTCCCCTGCTGTGTCTGTTCCTGTTTCACATGGGGGCTTTTGGGGATGCACTTCCCTGCTGTCATTCCACACAGTACCTGCCAGGATCGGGCTCCGTGAGCTATCCCTCTTGATGGCTGCCAGAACAGGAGTGTGGAGCATGGGGACCTCACTCAGGACATCTGCAAAGTAGATGAGAAGTTGATCCTCATCCCAAGCCCTGAGCTTCCTGCGTGCCCTCATGCAGGGGCCCTGCTTTCGTTTCCGTAGCTCTGCCTTCATTGCAGGTGCCCGGAGCGCCTCTGCAGCATCCAAGCACTTACTCTGCCTGCACTGAGTCTGCTGCTTTGGGAGAGAACCCCGCTGCTCTGTGGACCACACCCCCAGGGAAAGGCAGGCCCTGTTCCCAAGGGAGGGACAGCGGGTGTTGCCTGTCAGCTGCTGGGCAGCGCTCATGCGTCCCCCCTGTGACACAGGTGCAGTTCCTCAGTCCCCTCCAACTCCTTCCCAAAGGCCTCTCAAGACCCCTGACCCCTTGATTTATTTCCTGAAGCATCTCCTCTTTTGGGAATCTCCCAAATATCACAGGACCTACTTGAGTGGGGAAGATCTTGAATCCAGTGGTCAGAAAGGGCTCTCCTCCCTCTAAAATATGATACTATTGCTGCCTGCTCTCTGCCTGTGAGAAAGGCTGGCTTGATAGCCCACTGTGGGAAAAGCCATGTTTGATCGGAGTGTTTCTTGACCATATTAGCCAAAGAGGCGGCCCTGGCCTTGTCCGTCTCCATGTCAGTTGGAGCTGAGAGCAGGGTCTGTTTTCTCTATCTCACTCAACAGCACATTTAGCCACCTCTACTCTGCCTCATTTTGGTCCACTAGGGAGGGAGGAAGGTGATTCCCCTGGAGGGATTTATGTTTGAATGTAAGACTTTTAAAGATGGAAATGAGTTCAAGGTGCTCACCCCTGAGGGCATGGCAGGTAAGCTTGTCCCACCCAGACCCTCTCAGATCACTCTTGGTCATCAGTCAGCATGACAATAGCACTCCCAACACCAGCTCTGTTCCTTGTCATCCCCAGGAGGCTCACTCCAGGGTAGTTTCAATGGATATAAGATGCCCTTTACAGTGTAATCAGTTAATTCATTAATCCTGTATTAATGGGACAATTTCTTTGTGTGCAGCACGAAAGATACACAAATAAGATGTGGTCCTTCCTCTTAAGAACCTTATATCAAAGATAATTGGACATTCGGAATTCCAGGGATTAAGGCATGACATCTTTCCGAGCCATTATTCTGTCTACCATTATGGGCAACTTGCTTTTCTGAAAGCTCCCCATAGTCTAGGCATGTTACAGGAGGGTGCCTGTAATACATGTAACACACCGAGGATATGAGGGAGCTTTCAGAAAAATAGGTTGCCTATAGTGCTAGATAGAATAATGGCTGAGAAAGATGCCATATCCTGATCTCTGGAAGCTGTGCACAGGTCACCTTTCATGGCAATGGGACTTCATGGGAGTGATGAAGTTAAGAATATTGAGATGGAGAGATGATCCTGGAAGGTCCAAGTGGGCTCAGGGTCATCACAAGTGATCTTCTTAGAGGTGGCAAGAGGGTGATAGTCAGAGAAGATGTGATAATGGAGGCAGAGGTTGGCATAATGCAATCAGGAGTCTAGAAACAGGACAGGCTCCAGAAGCTGTAACCATAAGGGACAGATTCTCCCTGGAACATTTGGAAGGAACACAGCTCTGCCGACACTTGATTTTAGCTGGTAAGATCCACTGCAGACATGTGACTCCTGGACCCATACTATAGGGTCTATAAGCCACTATATGTGCAATAATTTGTTACAGCAGCAATAGGAAACTGAAACACTCTGCATAGAGGAAGACATAATAATAACAAACCTATGTTCAGTCATTGCCATGTGCGAGATATCACTGTAAGTCCTTTCCATCTGGTAGTCTATTTAATCCTCGCAACAATTCTCTAAGATGAACAGTGTCACTATTCTAATTTTCTGATTGAGCAAACTAAATTTCATAGAGGCTAAGGGACTTTTAAAGTCACACAGCTAGAAGGTGGTGGTGTCAGGATTCAACTCTGAGCGGTCTGACTCTGTGGTCTTAACCACTCTTAACCCGCCTCTCTGGGTGATAGTTCAGAAATGCCACCAAGATCACATGTACAGCCAAGGCAGACATAATGATCAGGCAGGGCAGGGATTCCCTACCAAACACTTACTCCATCTTCACCATGATTTAGGATCTTTCCAATACTGCTTATTATTCTTATAATTGAGAGAAAATGGCTGTTTTCCAAAGTCTTGAATTTTCTACTGCTCTGCGTCACGATGACACTGAAAATATGATACTATAGATGAGAGGCTGCTACCAGAGCTGCCCTTTTGGGAATTCCTCCATCAGGGACCACATCACCACACCCCCTGGTGTCCCTCCCTTCTGATGAGGAAGCTCCCACACAGTGGCTCGAGGCTGTGCGTCATGTTCCGACAGCGGATTGCAGAATCATTGTGTGGGTAGAGACCATCATTTTCTTAAAAATAAAATAGAATAACAGAGAATATTAGGGAACACGGCAGAATATATAGAAAATATCAAAGTGCAAAAAAGCATAAGCAAACTTCAATTTTGTTTGACTTTACATATAAATATTCCTTTATTCCCAAAGTAAAATAGATTTCTCACTGTGGGTTATGTTAGAATACTAGCAGAGAGAAATCCAGAGTGGATTTCTTAGACCAGAGGGCTAAGAAATTTCTAAGACCAGGCTCTTAGACCAGAGCCATCAGGGAAAAACCAATTCTCAAAGAGAAAGAGACTGGTGTCAACAATAAGCTCACATTTGTACTCAGGAAAACATCTAGAAAAGGCAGCAGTAAACTCAGGGATCTCTGGTCTAGAAGGGCCTATAACCACAGAAAGTTAAAATGAAGAATGACTTGCCAATCTGTATAGAACCATAGCTTGAACAAACAAAGTTTGTAGAAGTGAAGTATTTATGAGTAAACTAAGGTTAGTGTTTGAAACTTACTTTGCTTTTAACCCATGTTGTCTGTGGTATATTAAATTGCCGATAAGTGGATGAGACAATCATATGTAATGCTAATATAGAGAGGTCTATTTCTTTATAAAGAGCAGAAGCAAATGCAGTACATGATACATCTTTCCTGTTCTCTGTCATCATGGAGTAAATATAATTGCTGGTCTAAACAGGCTGCACCTGTGGCAGCCACCTCAGGTGTAGGCCTGTGATTTAGAAGGAAATTATTTACTTATGAGTGATTGGTGTATCATTTCCATCCAAGAGAGACGCAGTACAATCGATAAGCAATGTGGCCAGGTAGAAGGCGGCAGCTTTGTGGTCAGCTGATAAGACATTCTTTCTTTAGATTTCTTCTTCAATACTCATCACTCAGTGCTATTGTTTCCTTTGGACCCCATCTGACTGTGTGGCACAGTTTCTTTATATCAGCTCTCTCCTCTGGGCCTGAGTAAACCATGTACCTGTGGAAAAAAAAAAATGAGAAGGGAGGCAAAAAGCTCATCTTCTTGTAGCTGTCATGCATGTAAAAAACCTGGCAGCAAAGTGGGACTTGTGGTAATAATTGTGACACAATAGATTTTGACAAGAGAGACTGTTGATATGTTCATTTGCATACTGATGTGTAGTACTCTTTCTTCACGTTATACGCTCTGGACCCAACTTGCAGGCCCAACCATTCCTTCAGAACAAGGCATTGCTCAATCACTTAAGTCCAAAATCTCTACATAAGAAAAGTGGCATTTTTTTTTGTTTTTGAAAGACAAAGTTATAAAAGAGAAAGGATGTAAAGATAAATATAAAGCAGGATTATGTGTGGCTGTATATTTCCTACTGGAAAGTATGGACGATCTTTCAAGCTCATATACAAATGACATTGACTGAAGGAGATTGAAATCCCATAAGAAAATATGTAGCTGACTATTTGAGAACTATACACCTAACCATTGACCTCACCATTGAGAACTGATTTACTCCTAAAATTCCAGCAACAGCAGGCCTTTGTGAGTGGATGTCTAGACCCTGAATGAAAAGAACAGGGAAGACATTCATCTCTTATCCTACAATTACGATCTTTCTAAAGATGCAAGGTTGGTTTTTTGTTGTTGTTGTTTTTGCCGTATTCGTATTTTTTTAAAGAAAGAAATACCTTATGACTGCTATAGAGCTAAAGCATCTTCGGAGTGGTGGTAACTGGCACAGTTGAATTCCACAGCTAGAATTGCACATTTGAGACCCATCTGTTGGTTGCTTAATTTTGTTGTAAACTAATCAGGAAGAACTTAAGCGGCAGCTCACTGAAAGAAAATGGAGGAGGACAATAAACTTCATGGTCACTGACTCAGCAAGATCGTACAGATGCATGTGTGTGATACGCCATATATAAAGATTTAAATATTAACAGCTAAAGTCTATCCTCTTAAAAACCTCCACAATCAGCCGGGCACGGTGGCTCACGCCTGTTATCCCAGCACTTTGGGAGGCTGAGGTGGGAGGATCACGAGGTCAGGAGATCGACACCATCCTGGCTAACACGGTGAAACCCCGTCTCTACTAAAAATACAAATAATCAGCCGGGCGCGGTGGTGGGCGCCTGTAGTCCCAGCTCCTCGGGAGGCTGAGGCAGGAGAATGGCGGGAACCCGGGAGGCGGAACTTGTAGTGAGCCAAGATGGCGCCGCTCACTCCAGCCTGGGCAACAGAGCGAGAAAAAAGAAAACCCTCCACATTCACTGGATTGGCATGAGATAAAAGTTAGTCTCTGGTAAGAATAACGGTGTCCAGTCTTGGTCTATAACATTTCAGAATGGGAAAGCTCGGTTTTTATAGACAGCAGCAACTCCACTGATGACATCAGATGTTTCCTTGATACTTCACCTTCCCAACGTCTCCAGCAGAGCAGCCAGCCGATGCCTGGCTCCTGGCTTCCTACGGAAGGCTACTTCAGCCACCCAGTGGCTTCCTGGATTCTAGTCTAGGCTCTCGAGTCTATGCTGAGTTCTAGAAGACTTCCTGGAAAACATATTTTTGTCACAACATGCAGTCATCACCTGTTTATTAAAAACAGGATTTTCTTTATCGCTGACTGAAGCATTTTCTAGAACATCTGGTTGGTTATACTTTACATAAATTAACAGACTGTCATCTCCTCTTGACAGTTACCTGTTTACTTTCACTTCATTAAATGCCATTTTTCAGAAATAACACAAGATATATGAAACGCAACATGTAATTAAGCAAAACAATACAAATAAACATAAATAATCATAATGAGAATGGGAAGGAAAAAATTCACTGGAGCATAAAACTGGGAATTTGACTATTGCCAGGCTTGTGAAGGCAAACTCAATGATTGCAGTGATATTCTAGGCAACTATAGTAACTAATTTGCGTGTAAGGTATATAGTGGTTTTTAAAATAATATGTTAAAAAGTCTTCCAGCTTCAATTTATACCTTAAGTAGAGCTGAATGCCCATCTTTTTCTTTTTTTCTTTTTTCTTTTTTTGAGACAGAGTCTCGCTCTGTCGCCCAGGCTGCAGTGCAGTGGCGCGATTCTGACTCACTGCAAGCTCTGCCTCCTGAGTTCAAGTGATTCTCCTGCCTCAGCTTCCTGAGGACTTGGAATTACAGGCATGCACCACCATGCCTGGCTAATTTTTGTATTTTCAGTAGAGACAGAGTTTCACCATGTTGGTCAGGCTGGTCTCAAACTCCTGACCATCTGCCTTGTCCTCACAAAGTGCTGGGATTACAGACGGGAGCCATCGCACCTGGCATGTCCATCTTTCAGTCAAGGAAAATCCAAGTCCATGCATATATAACAGAAACAAAATACCGGGGATGACCTGCTGAGATAAAGATAGAGGGGAGGCTCCAACATGACCTCCACCTGAATGTGAACCCAGAAGGCCTGTGAGGCTTTGGGAATGCAGGAGCAATAGTTGGAGATCCCATAGGCTTAGCAGTTTCCATCACTTATTCCCATCCTCTATTCCATTGAGGGCAAATCAGTTTAACAGAGAGAAACACCTATCCACATTTCGTATTCCCAGTTCAGCATCTTGTCTTTTTGATGAAATTACAGTATCTCTATTTCTGTCTTAACGAATTTTACCTATAGAGAAGGTTTTATATATATATGTAAAGTGCCTCATCATTTATATTGATGAGCAAACAGTTTCAAGAGTTGTATTTTTAGATTTCTGTTTGTCATTTTTATATTATCTATTTATCTATCTATCATCTATCAATCAATCTAATTATCATCTCCATTGCCTTTCAGTGTGATCCCTGGGCAAATGGAGAGGAAAATATAATAATTCGATTGTATCTTCTATAATTAGCAATAGCTATAAATTTCCTGTTACTATTCATACCAAAATCACATTTAAATTATTTAGCTCTGTCTGTATTGAATATACATTACTCTCAACAGAATCTAACATTTTTCTCCTAATATCCATAATTCCATCTCATTTTCTCCCTCCACATATTGTCATTCTTCTGCTAAGTCTGTCAGTCACAGTTTCCGTCTGCTTCTCCTACTTCATGGGCCAATGTTTCCGAGACACACAGTGGGAGGAGAAAGGGATTATCTTTCTGCCAGGTTTGGGAGGAAAGGGGCTCCACAGGCATGACAACTTTTGATTCCAGAATGAGAGTAAAGGACTAGGCCAAACACACCCAAACTTAAAATTATTTAACTCCGTGTGAAGGTGCAAAATTTAAACTCAATATTTTCTGGTCTATTTTCACTTTCTCGATGAACATTTTCCCCCCAGTAACAGTCCTAATAGACTTGCCAGTCTTGATACATAAAGGTTGTTAAGTGAGAAAAGGAAAAACAAAACCAGCTGAAATAGATGAGACCATTGCTTAGCAGCCTGAATATATGGAAGCCTTTAGAAGAGAATGACAACTTTATGGTCTTTAAAATACCAGGAAGCCCTTGGCAAACTAAGTTGGTTAGAAGAGGCATGTAAATTAAATACTTAATGTGTGTGAAAAAGAAAGACTATGCATATTCAACTGCATAAAGGTTAAACATTTTTCTATGGTGAGAAATGATAAACAGAAAGCAAAAGAGAATCAGAAGATTGGAAAACTATTTTTACACATACGACACAAGGTTACTATCTCTCATATATAAAAATCTCCTAAAATTGACTAAAACATTACAAATAGTCTAAGAAAATTGCTAGGATGAACAGGCACTTATAAGGGTTAATAAACATACAGAAGGTTGTTAAACTTTACTGAGAGTCAGAGGAATGTGAGTTAAAGCAATAGTGAAATTGGACTGACAAAAAATTTGCGGAAAATGGTAACATGTAATACCACCGAGGAGGCAGGGAAGGAGATACTATCAAAGTGAGCAGGAAGTGCTACAGACTTTCCCCCAAATAAATTTCAAAATATTTCTTAAAATTAAAAATATAAGTACCCATGAACTCAGTAATTCCATTTTAGAAATCTATGTTATAGAAATGGAAAAAAAATAGCACCACTGTATGAGGATATGATCTCAAGAAAATTGACTACAACATTGTTTATGGTGGTAAAAAGGTAAGAATCAAAAGGAGAATGGTGAAATATATTGTGTTCCACCTTATCAAAGGGGAACAGGTCCATATATTGGGTTAGAGTTGGACGCACTACAGAATATTGCACACCTATCACGGGATGAATTTACTGTCATGCCAACTGATGTATTTTTAAGTGGGAGCAGAAAGCTGTGGAGTACTATGCATGCTATTTTTCCACTTTTTTTTTTTCTTGCAAACGATCATATGTTTGCATGAGCATTAAGGGATCGGGCCAGATTGTTGGTGCTTGTTGTGGTGGGGGTGAGGGGGTTGGAGACAGAGAAGGAGTAGTGTGTGAAGGTAAACTAACGCTTCTCTTGTATTATTTCATTGATTTCATCGTTATATGATCATAAACAACTTTTGTAATTTAGAAAATTAAAAATTAAAGTACACTAAATGTGTCTTTTAAAAAAGGAGAAAGAGCATGACCATGGATGTGGAAAAAGCAGGCGATGCACATTGTCATTTCATCCTTGTCAGGGAGAGAAAGGGACACAGTGCAGCATGAAGAATTGGGCAGCGGACGGCCTGGGTTCCAGTACTGGGTCCAGCATCACTATGTGGAAAAGCTTGGAACTAAAGTAGCCTGACAGTAGGATCAAGCCTGAGGGCAGTCAGTGTTAAACATTCAGGGGAGTCTGGGTTGTCTGGAATGCCGAGGGGAAAGGCAGGTTAAGGGCATGGGCAGACAATGAACCAAATTGTCACCAGGCAGGAGGTGAGCTGAGGGCAGAGGGAGTGGGGAGGCTGCAAGAGGACTGGGAGCTGAGGGTGATGTGGAGAGGGGATTGATTATATGGGACTGGGAAAAGGTGAAGGGTAACCCCAAATCCCCTAGCTCCCCAAGACTAAAGCCTGAGCTTTGGAAAAGGGGCTGGCCAGAAGGTTGAGCCAGGCTGCTCCAGGACAGAAGAGAGCAGCTGTGTCTTATCCAGAGGAGAGAGGGCCCAGGCTCTGGGCGTTGGCCTCCTTCATACTAATGCTCAGGGTTCTTGCTTCAGTGATGCTGCCCAGTGTGGCTTCAACCTCAGCTACACCTTGACAGAGATACTGTGACAGTGAAACAGTTGTATCCTCACCTGGAGCAGGGACATTGAGAAGCAAAATTATGAACTCCCTAGGGCAGCAGTGCCCATCATGTTTGGCACCAGGGACAGGGTTCATGGAAGACAATGTTTCCATGGTGTACGTGTGTGGTGAGGTGGTTTTGGGATGAAACTGTTGCACCTCAGATCATCAGGCATTAGATTTTCATAAGGAGCAGGCCGCCTAGATCCCTTGCATGTGCAGTTCACAATAGAGTTCGTGCTCCTATGAGAATCTAAAGCCATGGCTGATCTGACAGGAGGTAGAATTCAGATGGCAATGCTCACTCATTGCCACATACCTCCTGCTGTGTGGCCTGGTTTCTAACAGGCCATGGACTGGTACCAGCAAGTGGCAACCCTTAGTTTAGGCTGCCAAAAGGAGCAATGGGCAGCCTGACGTGGCCCAGCTCCAGGAGGGCTTTCAGCTGGCCAGGGTCATTGCCAAGTGGCAATGTTAGGACCAAAGCAGAACTGACCAGTGCTGCCCTGGGGTCTGAGCTTCCCTGAGGTTGTGTCTTCTGGAAACATGGGTGGCAGTAATTAAATATCTGTGGCACCCTTGGTTCCTCAGGATGAATGTTCTTCTGTAATGCTGGAACTGTCTAATTTGATATCATTGTCCATAAAGAAAAAAGCAGCAGGTACAAAAGGTAAAAGGCCAAGGGTAGGGACAGAGCAACAGAGTGTACAAGCTGTAACACTTGGAGTTAAGTGGAGTCTAAATCTAATTTCTTTAAGCCCAAGTCCATTAAAGGAAGCAGCTGCATCCTTGCATAACTGGCTCTGCATTCAGTATGTTGTAAATTCTTACTAACAGCAGCAATGGGAATGTCCCCACACCCACCTTCCATGTCCTCTGCTTGGTGCCTATGAGAAAAGTCACAGGTGCAGAGACCTGAATGCACAGAGATCTAGGGGCAGAGCGACCTGGGTGCACCGAGACCTGGTGTTGCAGAGACCTGGGGGCACAGAGACCTGGGGATTCAGAGAGCTGGGGGTACAGAGACCTGGAGGCAATGAGAATTGGGGGCAGAGAGACTTGGAGGCACAGAGCCCTGGGGGTGCAGTGACCTGGGAGTGCAGAGACCTGGGGATTCAGAACCCTGGGGTTGCAGTGACCTGGGGATGCAGAGACCTGGAGGCAATGAGAACTGGGGGCACAGAGACTTGGAGGCACAGAACCCTGGAGGTGCAGAGACCTAGGGGTGCAGTGACCTGGGGATGCAGAGACCTGGAGGTGCAGAGACCTGGGGGTACAGAGACCTGGGAGTGCAGAGACCTGGAGTATGGAGACCTGGGAGAGCAGAGACCTGGGTACACAGAGACCCGGAGGTGCAGACATCTGGGGCCAACCCAGCGGAGGCAACAGGTATGGCTTCTGTTGGATGGAAACCTGATTCCTAGATGATGTGCTCTCTCCAGCAGGGAGCAGTTGGGTGTCCTCTAGTTTGTTATCATAGTCCTTTTCAAGGTGCAACTTTCTCTTCAATCAACTCTAGCTCAGAACCGAGAGCATGCCAGTTTCCTTGGGTATAATCAACTGAGAGCATGCCAGTTTCCTCGGGCATAATCCCGTACCAGGGATCACGTGGAGCCTGTGCTTTGTGGGTCCTCACGGGAGACCTTGACATCACCCACCCACACTCCGGCTTTGACCAGCCAGAGGCATTTTATATCTTTGTACCTTGCATGATGCTTAAAGAGTCTGCCTGTCTTTGAAGCATGTTGGCTGCTCCTAGATGCCTCTGTGCTGTCTGCCACCCTTCCACATGGCCCTTCAGCACTCAGCCTTTCCCCTCCCTGGAGTCTGGACACCAGCACACACATGACTGTGTGCTGATGGCCAGATTTCAATGGAATGAGATTTGGGTACTTAGGGTCCACCTTTGGGCCAATGCCAATGTCACAGAACAGGAAGGGCGGATGGCAGGAGGGCTTATTCAAACAATGGGACTGGGGACCCGCTAGACTGACCACTTAGTCAACAAAGACTGGGAACCCTCACCCCAGTCCAGCCCACTGGGAAGCCAGGTCCCTGCTGACTTGGCCTAAATGACTTATTTTTGTTTTGTTCTGTTTTGTTTTCCGTTTTACCGTTTACAGTGCTGATTAAACTAGAGTCCTTTCCTTGAATTGATTGGTGGTTTTGGAATTGCACAGAGCAAACCACAATCAAATCCTGTGGGCTTGTCCAGAATGCTCCTGTTGGCCACTTGGAGCTGAGAATGCTTGAGTTCTGCCCAGGCCAATGAGAGTTTGTTCTTTGAGAAAGGATGCAATGGAAAACAAAGAGAATAATAGTGGGGATGGGAGGAAAACTAAGGCAAGATACCAGAATCCAAGGAAAAAGAAAAGAGAGAAAGATGGTACAAGGATGCAGGACAACTGAAGGACTGTGACCACGTCGCAACCATAGCTCTGAGACAAAAGATCAAGAATTTGAAGGTGAGTACAGAAGAGCAGGACATATCCTCTTTGACAACTTGTTCACTCCAAAAATATTCTTGAGCACTTATAGTATGCCAATTCTATAATGCAAAATTTGGGCTCTAATTATCTCAAAAAGAAGGGGCTTCATGCACTGAAATTAAACTTTTTTTGCATAAAGATTCCAGCAGTCCTTCAGGGAGATAAAAAAGTAATGCAGACTTTTTTTTGTTCTCACTTTTTCCTTTTAAATGAACAGCTCCGAGGCATAACACCAGGCACCCTCAGTCTGAGGCTGCCACGAGATGGGGTGCAAGTAGTCTCATTTACATCAAGCTGAGTTAGAATTTGGAGAATTTACCTCCTTTGCTTCACATTTATCATCCCCAGCTGCCCTCAGGATCAGTCCACCAGACCTGAACACCAATCCCTGTGCCACCTCTGATTGGCACCACCTGATTTTACAGATGGCAAAACAATGTTTCAGAAAAATTAAGTAACTTACTCAGTTGCACATTTATAAATGGTGGAGCTAAAACAGGAACTCAAGTCTATTTTGTCTCTAGAGTTTACACTCTCTCTTCCAAATTCTGTGTCTGCATCTGTGTGGAAATACATACACATGTATATGTATATATGGAAGTAGACAATAGCAAAGCATCGCCTCCTCTCCAAAGAAGCACAAATGCCAAGAAAATCTAAATTTTAATATGCATACTTTACATGCAAGTCAGTTTACTAATGACAATGTCACTAAAAACACATGGAACTAACACCTGTTTTTTAACAAAATAAAATGCAGAAACTTATAATTAGAAGGAAATGGAAACTTTGCATGTTTTTACATGATGATGACAATGACAGGGATAGTAGATGCTTCCATTTTGGAGGACACCTTTCTTGCAGTGTCAATCATCATATTTGGAGTTTGGTGTAAGTTATTTAAATTACTTATTTAAATGGCTCCAATACTTTAGGGTCAAACAATTGTTCTTTGCTAGGGGCCTTCCAATTTTCCTAGTGGGTAAGCATGGGATTACTGGCATAATGCATTTGAATTTGGAAGTTGCTTATGGAAACAAGATCATAAAGATGTCTGAATAAGCTAAAATAAAAACGTTGGTGATAAACTTTTTCATACCTTAATTCCATTTAGTCCTACAAGCCTAATATTTTGTCATTAGGAAGAGAAATGTATTCATTCGGCAAAGATTTTTTAAATGTTCTAACAAGACACTGTAGGCATTAGAAAATGAATTTACCAGACAAACTGCAAGTGAATCTTTTTAACCAAATCTACCATTATTTGGAGAATGTTTGTTGGCATCCCCACATACAAATGTATTGGAATATTTACTGTAATTCAGTGTAGAGCTAGAGTGTCTGCGTTGGAACCCAGTTCCACCCTCAGCTGTGCATAATCTTGGGCAAATCACATCACTTTTGTGGGGTTTTCTTCTGCTGTGAAATGAAGTAGATGACAGTAGTGTCTACCTCAGGAGACTGTTATGAAGACTAAGTGAATCGATACATGGTAAGGGTTTAGACCAGTAGTTAGCACATAGGTTAATGTATTAGCAACTTTTTTTTTTTTTTTTTTTTCCGGACGGAGACTCGCTCTGTCGCCAGGCTGGAGTATAGTGGCGCGATGTCAGCTCACTGCAACCTCTGCCTCCCAGATTCAAGCAATTCTCCTGCCTCAGTCTCCCGAGTACCTGGGACTACAGGCATGCGCCACCACACCTGGCTAATTTTTATATTTTTAGTAGAGACAGGGTGTCCCCATGTTGGCCAAGATGGTCGTGAACTCTTGACCCGGTGATCTGCCAGCATTGGCCTCCCAAAGTGCTGGGATTACAGGCGTGGTCGCTCACCTTATGGTGACTTACCTTAATAAATTTCCTGCTGATAAAGAATCCAGCATTTCCAGAATAAACTCAACTGCAAATAACATATCATATTTTTTATATATGTAGTAAGTTAGTTTAAATTTATTTAAAACCTTTACAAGTGGAATTTTTCTTCCTTATTACTATATTTACATAGTTTGAGATCAGGGATATATTACCCTCAAAAAACAAATTGAGAAATATTCCTTTTCTCTAATTCCTAGAAGAACTTGTGCAAGATTGGGATTTCTCAAATGTTTAGTAAAATCGTGTGTAAAATTGTCAAGGGCAACATCTTTCCTTGTAAGAGAATTTTAAAGTATTGACAATTTTAAAGCAAGATTCTAGAGTATATTTTTTCATTTCTTCTCATGTTATTTACAGGAAATTATTCGTTTTGTATAAACTTTCAAATACATTGGCATAAAGTTGTTCATAAAATTCTCTGGTTTGAAATATCTGCTATTTGTAGCTATGACTCCCTTTTCATGCCTTAGCTTATTTATTATTGTCTCCTATGTCCTCCTGAGTTTTGATAATTTTGTGTATTTTTTAGCTTTTTAATGAAATGAAGTTTTGGCTTTGTTGATACATTCCATTATGTTCATTTTCTTTTAAAAAAAATTAATCTTTGCTTTTTATTGTTTCATCCTTTTCTTTCATTGGATTTATCCTGTTAGTATTTTAATATCCTTCGAAATTGAATTAGTGGCCAGGTGCAGTGGCTCACGCCTGTAATCCCAGCACTTTGAGAGGCCAAGGCACGTGGATCACCTGAGGTAGGGAGTTCGAGACCACCCTGACCACCATGGAGAAACCCCGTCTCTACTAAAAATACAAAAAATTAGTCGGACGTGGTGGTGCATGACCATAATCCCAGCTACTCAGGAGGCTGAGATTGGAGAATCACTTGAACCTGGGAGGCAGAGGTTGCAGTGAGCCGAGATCACACCATTGCACTCCAGCCTGGGTAACAAGAGCAAAACTCCATCTCAAAAAATAAAAAATTGAATTAGCTCAATTTTCAACTCTTAAAATTATATATTTCTCTAAATATGGTGTTATGTAGAATTTTATAGATTTTGATAAATAGTTTTTTGCTATCTTTTGGTTATAAGCATCTTATAATTATCACTGTAATTATTCTTGACCTTTTAAAATATATAAATGTAGGTTTAAAAAATTATATATATTTTATTGTTAATTTGTAATTTAATTGCTGATAATCAAATATCTTGTTCTATATATTACTCATTCAATTAAATGTTAAAGCTTGCTTTATGGCCTAGTAATGGTTCAATTTATATATCTGAGAAGACTATAATATTCTCTAAATGTTTAGTGAATGATTCTATATATATTCATTACATTATTTCTTAATTATGTTTTTTGACTTCTATGTATTTACCAATTTTTATTGCTTTATTTATCAATAATTTAAAAGTTATAATAAATATTTCTATTACAGTTATGGATTTGACAATATCTTCTTTAAAATCTGAAAATTTTTTTGATGTGATTCAATGCTTCTCATTAGATTTATATACAGTTAGATTTGTTATATCTTCTTGTTGAATTGACTTTTCATCATTAAGTAGTAGCAACTTTTATTCTCTTTAATAGTGTATTTTACCTTAAAGAGTTATTTTTTCTACTCTTGTAATAAAGCTATTCCAACTTTTTATCGTTTAAGATATTTTTCTTTTTTTTACTATTTATTTTTTAATGTCCTTTTGTTTTATATGCATATTTAGCAAACACAGACTCATGTGCATACATAATAGTGGTCTTAATTGGCAAGTTTAGACTATTTGCATTTATTATTATTACAAATTTCTTTCTAGTATTTCATATTTTGGTTTTTACTTGTCTTGCTTTTTTTTTTTTTTTTTTTTTTTTCCTAATGCTTCTTTATTTCTGCTTTGCAATCTACCCTTGGTTTCCACAGTTAGTCCTCTTACCATCTCCAGTTTGGTGAGTCTCTTTTCTAGCTGGACTCATACATACTACACTATGTTTAAACACTCCCCCACTGAGAGATATCATTGCACTGATCTATTTGTCTATACCTATGGCATATCACTGTATTGAAGACTCTATCTTTAAAGTATCCTTTGGGTTCTGAGTGAGTGTCCTTGTTGTTCTTTTACAAATGATTTTAAGCATTCTTGGTTTTAGCACTCCCAGCTTAATTTGATAATTAGATTGCAAAGTTTAATACAAAATTTCTATTGGACTTTTTATTTGAATCACATTGAATTTATAGACTCACTATGGGAAACTTACTATCTTTAAAATATCTACGAGGAAATGCGATGCAGGTTGAGTATTCTTTATGTAAGATCAGAAGTGTTTCAGGTTTCAGACTTCTTTCACATTTTGGAATATTTGCACAGATATAATGAGATATCTTGGGTATGAGACTCAACTCTAAATATAATATGCAATTATGTCTCATATACACCATCACATAGCGTAAAGGTAATTTAATACAATATTTCAAATAATTTCATGCCTGAGAAAAAGTTTTTACTGTGTTTTCACTGTGACCCGTCACATGAGATCAGGTGTGAAATTTTTCATTTGTGGTATCATGTCACTGCTCAAAACATTTTGGATTTTTGGAGAATTGTGAATTTTGGATTTTTGGATGATGAGGAGTGTTCAACTTGTATATCTACCCATATTTTCATGTTCTTTAAAAGTTTTTTAAAGAATGTTATACAGCTTTACTGTATATATCTTGCACATATATAAGTTTAGATTTATTTGTTCACGTTCATTTGTTTTGATTGGAATTTCTCTTGGCATTTTCAAATTATTATTATTAGAAAAAGTCTCAATCTTTACATATTTTGTATTCCACCATATTTCAAAGCTCTTTCATTCAAACTACATAATCTTGATATAGTGATAGTGCCAGGGAAATGGCAGTTTAAGCTCTTCATTTCTAATATTTACACATTTTAATTTTTTCCTTTTATTATTTGAACATACAGTAAGATAGAGTTGCAGTGGGCATTCTTACCTTATTCCTGACTTTTTAATGTTATTATTTCTAATGTTTCCCACTGAGATTATGTTAGATTTCTTTTAGCTACCATATATCAATGACGAGATGATCTCTTCAAGTTTGTATAGATGATTATCTTTGAATCTAGAATTATATTTTGTCAAAACCATATATGCATATATGTATGTCTATACCTATATCTATCTATAGACAGAAACAGAGAAAGAAGACAGACATTTATCTCTTCAATTCCCTATATATGTTATGGTAGTGACCAAAAACTGACAATTTAAAACAATGTTGACCCTTTCTTGGTTTTTGGGGAACCTACTTATTCACAATGCATTATTCATTTAGTATATACTAAGTTCAATTTTTAATATTTTAATTTTTACATTTATATTTATAAAGGAAAGTGAGGGGCCTTAAATTTTATTTGCTTAATATATCCTTGTCAAATTTCCATACCAAGATATCTAGACCAATATAATGAGTTGTGTTTCTTTTTTCTTTTTTGCCATTCTTGCACATTTTATATAACATAAGAATGATCTCTCAAATAACATTTGCTATAATTTACTAATCTCGACATCTGAGTCTGTTTTAAAAGGTAAATCTTCCGTTTTTATTTAATTTTTATTTAATTTTTCTCTTCAAGTTTTGTACAATACTACATTTTTGTCAAATTTTATAATTTATCTCTTGAAAACAATTTTTATAGTCAGATTGGTATAGAGCTAAGTCACGTATTTTAATCTACCATGCTCTGTGCCTATTTCCCTTTTCTCCTCATTGTTCTTTTTCTTTTTCTTTTTTTTTTTTTTTTTTTTGAGATGGAGTTGCTGCTCTTGTTGCCCAGGCTGGAGTGCAATGGCAAAATCTTGGCTTACCACACCCTACACCTTCCTGGTTCAAGCAATTCTCCTGCCTCAGCCTACTGAATAGTGGGGACTGTAGGCATGTACTACCACACCGAGTTAATTTTGTATTTGTACTAGAGATGGGGTTTCTGCACATTGGTTAGGCTGGTCTCGAACTCCCAACCTCAGGTGATCTGCCCACCTCAGCCTCCTAAAGTGCTGGGATTACAGGCATGAGCCACCACACCTGGACTCCTCCTTGTTCTTCATTGATGACTTCCGTCATTTTTTGATACTATTGTAATTGAATTATTCTTTTTATTGGGTTTTAAACAAAACTTTTAATCTTTTTGAACAATTTTACTTTTTGTATGCTACTTTATTAAACCAGCTTTAATCTGAATTTTTCTCTTTTTAAAAAATGCATTTCATTTATTTAAGTTTAAAGACTTGCTAGGTATTTCCTTATTTTAGTAATTCAAGGCTATTTTTCCCTCTACATTTGGCTTTTTCCTTTTCTTTCCTTTTTTTTTTTTTTTTGGTTTGCCTTTCACAGATCTTCATTAGTGCTCCCCTTATTATTCATTTCTGATCTGTAGTCTTTTCAGTAATTTTTTGAAATTAGTATTTTACTTGCTAGGTGATTACATTTTAGAATCAAGCCTTTTGTTTTATAAATGTTATTCTAAATTTTATAGCATTGTTGTTTTTGTTTTCTTTAGTTTATCTTCTAATATTGTTGAATTGAGTATCTCTTTTTTATGTCAAACTTTTTAAGTATCTGATGACCTGGAGAAATGTTGCATCTTTGCATTTGAGGTTGTCAATTTGTTTATCAGTTTTCAGAAACTGTTGGCATAGGATGCATTTGAAAGGAGGCACGGTGCAGAGTCGGTCTCTTGAGGGGCTGGGAGAGAGGGAGGATTGCAAATGGCTGCTGCATGGTCAACTCTCAGGTCTGAAATGGCTGCTGGCTTGGCTGACTCTCGGATCTGAAATGGCTGCTGCATGGCTGACTCTCAGATCTGAAATGGCTGCTGCATGACTGAATCTCGGATCTTAAATGGCTGCTGCATGACTGACTCTTGGATCTGAAATGGCTGCTGCATGGCCGACTCACTGAATGGTTGTTTCCTTACAAATAGTCTCCTTATTAGTCATCCTGGTCTCCTCCTACTTCTCTCAAGTATAGAACACCCTTGGGACCTCTTCCACCTTATACATAGTCCTACCTTTTAAGGGGTTGTGTATTATTTCATTAATGGGAAACCTAACTGTTATTTATCTTCAAAGACTCTTTGTGGTCTCTGGTCCTCTGAAGACTCCACATATATAGTGCAATTATGTATGTGTGTGTATGTGTGCATATATACACACATACATCTTCTGTATTTTCTATAGGTATTTGATCAAGAAAGAAAGGCTACTCTATATATTCAACTAGCCATCATATATCAGAACAACAGACTGTGTGAAACCATAGCACATAGCCTAAGTGCGTATGTTGGACATGAGAAAAGATCTCAAATCAATCATCTTTGTCTCTCCCTGAAGAAACTAGACAAATAAAAGCAAAATAAACCCAAAGCAACAAGAAGGAGAGAAATGATAAAGATCAAAGTGGAATTTAATGAACTTTAAAATCAATGAAACAAAAAGCAGATTCTTCCAAAAAATAAGGAAATATGATGACAAATGCTTATAAATACACAATTTAAAAGAAATGGACCAACTCCTTGAAAATCAAAAACTACCCAAACACCATCAATAAGAAATAAATAATATGAAGAGCCCTATAACCTCAACCAAGTCATCATAAGTCAATATCAACAGTGATAAATGATGTTGACAGTATGTAGCCTTGAAATGATGTGGTCTTCCTCTCCAAAAGGCACGTCTGCAGTGCAATCATGGTAAGAACATCAAAGAAACCCAAATTGAGGTGTTGGGTCATGGAAGCTGGTTGGAGAAAGCCTAGATCTTCTTCTGTGGCTACCTGAATATGCGTCCCAAGAACTTCCACTTTCAGTTGTTCCCAGTGACAGTGCAAGGTGGACCTGCTTGTTCTGCACCTCACTAGGTGTCTGTCCAGTGAGTGACAATCTGTCTCCTCACCTTTCAGGAACCCTCAAGTTCAATGAAGTAGTCTCTTAAACCTCTCATGAGTTTCTAGGGATAAAGAAAGACACTTGCCTTCTCCACTGTGAGGATGTGGCTGCCTCTCACTGAAAGTGCTGCAGCCCCAAGACTGCTTTGTAAACTCTTCTTCCAAGTCTTCCACTGGGACTGGGGAGGTGGGGCCTGGTGGGAATAGGGCTCCTTCTCCCACTTCTTAATAAATTCTGTGGAGATGTAAGTGGGACTTGTTGACAGCTTTTTAGAATTTGAGGAAAATGGGCACCTTGGCTTTAGCCTTGCATCTCAGCTGCAATTTCAGGACAACAAAGAAAGTCCCAATTAACATTCCACTGCACTTAAATTTTAATTATATGTGCTGCTACTGGCTTTAACTACCAATTATGATTCCATGCTTTTACCTGTAATACGACCTTAACCTGCACAACTAGACTTATGTATTAGTCTTCTCAGACTTCCATTAAAAACACACATACACACACACACACACACACACACAAGCAGGTGGGGCTTAAACAACAGAAGTTTATGTTCTCACACATCTGGAGGCCAGACGTTCCAGACTACGGTCCAACAGTGTCAGTGCCTGATGGGTTCTCTTCCTGGCTCGCAGACACACCCTTGTCACTATGTCCTCACATGGCCTTTCCTTGGGGTGGGCATAGGGGCAGGAGCCTTTAGTGTCTCTTCTTCTAAAAACACGAATCCAACAGGACCAAGGCCCAGCCCTCATGACCTTCTTTAATCTTAATTACTTCTTTAATGGCTGGAGATCGTATCTTCAAACACAGCCACTAACAAGCAGGCCACAACAACCTGTTTCATAACTTGGTGGCCACATCTCTACTCTGTCTCCACTATCATTTCTGGACCCTGGATTCCAAAGATTTTGATCTTCACTATGTCATGCAAGCTTCCCACAGCAGCTGCATCCAGAGTTGGTGCTCAAATGTTATTAAAAGGGCTGATAATGCATTTGTCAATGTTCTTCCTGTTGCACTGGGAAAAGGTGCCATTGACTATTTGACTTCAAGCTATTTATGGTGGTGACACCCAATATGAAACTGCAGCATATTTCCCAAAGAGATGACTTTACAGCAATTAGGCTAAAAATTTAAGCAAGGTTTTTTCTGTAAAATCAATCTTTCAATTAGCAATATTAACTAATAAAGTTTACATTTTTTAAAATTCTGTTTGCCAATGAGTATCATTAAAGATACCACACAGTTTTGTCTGTTATTTACAATGCTTTCATTAGCCATCTCAAGAGTTGAGGTGAATATTTTTGACTCACTCAATTTCTCACTTCTGAAGTGGTTCACATGAGAAGGTGCGTTGTGTGACTGTGGGAAAACTTCTTATTTTTAAAAATTCTAGTGTGACTTTTTTTCTCTTCTTTTTGTCTTGAGCACCATAGGAGAGCAAAGATATAATACTGATAATAAGATAGGAGAAAACCTCACGATAGGACTACATAATGCAACCATTTTTTTTCATTCTTTCTTATCATCTTACAGAATTTTCCCAAGTCGCTGATATTTACATAGACAAAACATAGTAAATAAAATTGTGTATTGTTTTACATTATATCATTTTATAAGCATTTTGCCTGAGTCCCTTATCATGGTCACCAATGTTTTCAATATTTCATTAACTGATTATTTCTCATTTTCCAATATTTCCATTGCTTCCCATTTTTACTTATTGTAAATAGTACTGCAGTGAACATCTTTATGATATGGAACCATATTTCTTCTTTTTTCAGATTACTCCAATTATTATGGATCATCAGGTAAATTCCTCCAAATGGAATCACTACGTCAAAATTCTGAAGTATCCTGTGGTTCCTAATGTACAGGAAAAAATATTTTCTAAAACAGTGTGTCTCTATTCTGGCATTTCACAACAACTCAACGTTTCTTGCTAATTATTTATAGATGAAAATGGAACTCTTTCATTAATTCTTGAGCTACTAGAAGTTGGTTCTCAGCTGGCTCACTTCGCTTCTCCTTCCTCTGTATGACTTGTGTCCTCATTTCATTCCTGATTTTTCTACCAGAGGCTTCTTATTTTTAGAAATCAATTTATATAAGAATAATGTTAATTTATGGCTACATTTGCTTCCTCCCATATTTCTTTTTATTTCAGTTATTGATTTTGAGTCCACAGAGAAATTTCTCTAACAAATTACCTGTTCCTTATGGGGGATGAAACCGCTACCTTTGTCCTGATCACAGGGACAGTCAACTGACTTCTGTAATGTCAGTGTATACGTGAGAGCTACAGCATAACATGGATAGACCTGCTGGTGTCACAGTTGTGTTTTCAGCACCCCCAGATCTGTGCAGTTTCCCAAAGTGCATCATTAGCCACTAAGCTGACCCATCAGAAGCCTTCCGCTCTCCTCCACATATTTAGCTGACTGCAGATTTTTTTTTTTCACTTTATGTAAAGATACAACACAAATCCAAAATCCCTTAATAGAACACATGCAATACAGTAAATTACAGTTTGGAATCCAATCTCAGCTTTTAAATTGTATCCATACAGTACAATTCTCAACCTTAGCATAGGGTGAATGATGTGTTTTGGGCAACATGTAAGCCATTGTGAACCATTCATTCATTGTATTGCCACTTTCTTCCTGAGCCCTGCAATGTAACATAAACTTCTCAGTAATGAATTCAAGTGGGGACTACTAGGGACTCTACAATATTTAGAAGGCAAACCACTCTCTTTCAATACAGAGGCTGTAGAGGAGGTTTGATACATAAGCCCCTGTGTTCTCCTTCTCACCTGTCCAGTCCTCTCAGGCAGCTTATGTACAGTGGTATATTGCCTGTGACGTCAAACTAGTACGTTCATATATTTTTTTCTGTGTATCCCACAATTTAACCCTGATACACATATATTTACTTTGTCTTTTTGCACCTTTGCCACACATCCAAGTTTTTTTTATCATTTACATTATTTAAAATAATTTTCTGAAATGTTCAAATATTTTGATCAAAAAAAAACATTTTATGACATTCCTTGTTGTTCTTACCATGTTATGCCAAATCTTTTTTTTTTTTTTTTTTTTTTTTTTTTTTTTTTTTTGAGACGGAGTCTCGCTCTGTAGCCCAGGCTGGAGTGCAGTGGCCTGATCTCGGCTCACTGCAAGCTCCGCCTCCCGGGTTCCCGCCATTCTCCGGCCTCAGCCTCCCGAGTAGCTGGGACTACAGGCGCTGCCACCTCGCCCGGCTATTTTTTGTATTTCTTAGTAGAGACGGGGTTTCACCGTGTTAGCCAGGATGGTCTCGATCTCCTGACCTCGTGATCCGCCCATCTCGGCCTCCCAAAGTGCTGGGATTACAGGCTTGAGCCACCGCGCCCGGCCCCATGTTATGCCAAATCTTTATGGTACTGCATACTAAATCAAGGGATGAAAAGAATAAATCCTCTATGTGCTGTAGAGAAAAACATCTAAATGGCTGAACCAATCTGTCTCTTTTCACATGCATGTTTAGGCTACATACAATTACAGACTTACGTTTGCAATTGGCCTGCATCGATAAGCATCTGATATCTGGTTATTGATTGGACAAGAGAAAAACATTACGCAGAGCAACCTCGGCAAACTCCTACATCTAAAGACAAGTTGGTACCTCTTTCTGGTTCAATATTTTATCCAAGTGCCTACTCCAAACATCCACAGGGTAGTCCAATAAGCACCTAAGCCTGATCCAAACTCTTGTCTCAAAACTTGCTTCTTCCCCTGCAGTCTTCTTCCAGATGAATTGCAAGACATTCACACTGTTGCTGCAGCCGAAATCCCGGACATCAGACGTGACTCCTCTCTCCACCAGCCTTCATCCAAGTTGTCAGCAAATCCTGTTGGTGCCGTCTTCTATTCCAAACATACCATTACTCGTTCCATCATCCAAGCCTCCTTCGTCTCTTGCCCCAGGATCACACAAGTGTCCCTGCACCCTACTCTTCTCTCCCTCTGTCGCCCATTTATCGACCGTGCAGCAGCCAGAGTGATCCTTTCAAAACTAAAAACAGAGTCCTTCATCATTTTACATTCTTTATACTTTTTCCTTAATCTTCATGTCTTCCTTTCAAAACAAAGACATTTTGAATAGTATAAGGTTAGCTTAGCCAGCCCAAGCCTGGGCTCTATTCTCACCGCCTCCTTCTTGCTCACGCTTTTCCTGCTGCACTGCCTGTCTCGGGAGTTTGTGAACACAGCACACTCGCTCCTACCCAGGGCTCTGGGTTAGCTGCTCCCAGATATTCCCACCGCTCATTCTCTTAGCTTAGTTTAGATCTATGAGCAAATATCACTGCCTCAATGAGACTTTTCCTGATTATCCAATAAAAAAATTCAACCCCTCTAATTCTTACTTGGCTTTATTTTTTCTTTCTGACACTTATCTGATATTAGAGTACATGTTTGTCTCCCTTGCCAAAATGTACACTCCAGAAAGGTGGAGAATTTGCCCGTTGCTGTATCCTCAGTGGCCAGGACAGATCTCAGCATATGGCACAGGCTTGATAAGTGTTTGTTGAATAAATGAACTATACATATAATTAATCTTATTCAAATAACATTGATATTTTATGCTTCTAGCTGTTATCCTGTTGTAATAAGACTTGCGTGTTCTTACCCCAATTTGTAAAACATGACTGATTCTCCTTTTCTGCTGTGTAATCCTTATCTATGTTTTCCCAGTAGATGAGACACCCCACTATGTGGGAACTCTCAGGATAAATTTAGGGTAAACTGATCAGTGTTGCAGATTCAAATTGGGATAGCTGAGTTTCTTAAGTGGGAAGAATTGGGTGATTTTAGTTATTCTGTTCTTGTCCCCACTTCAGTCCTCTGTGGTTGGTCCATTTGGTAGAATGCTCATTAAAATGGTTATCAAGTGTTCTCTATTTCAGCCTACGGATGCCTTCTGTTGAATTTTAAAGGCAAATTAAAGAGGCAACATTTCCCCTTCTATAATCACCAAGTAACGTTGCTTTGGCTTTCACTTACTGAAAAGAAACAGAACTCCATTTGTTTCTTATTAAACAGACGTGAAGATCGTCCCTTGAGTTCTAATACGAATAAAATCAGTGTTGTTATTTGTTTGAAAGGTAGTCATTGAAAGAAGATTCTGTTGCTATTACCAATAAGTTTGTGTCTCTGGAAGCATGGATAGATTAAAAATCAAAACCCAATAGGAGAGAGTGGGCCCTAGAAAGTATTACCTGGTCTTCTTGCTTTCAACAAAGCAGGACTTTGTCTTTGATTACTAGCAGCAACACGAGCTTTGTAATTCTAGTAATATCCTCTATTTTTCCATAGCACCAGTCCAGGCACAATTTTACAGGGTATTGCCATGTTATTAGTAGAGAGGTGAGCTCATTAGGCTATCTTAGCCCCTTTTGTCTGGATAAGATTCTGCCACTTGTTACTAGAAGTTAAATGTTACCAACAAATGGTAAACATGTCACCTTTCTTCTGAGCAGCATCTCTCAATTAGTAGGGTCACAGCAAAATTTTTTGTGTCAATCGATGTATGCTATATTTCCCATATGCTTCCTTCCTCATTACCAGAGTACATGAGACCAGCAACCCTCACTGCATTAGTAAGTCTGTTCTTGTATTGCTATAAAGAAAGACCTGAGAGTGAGTAATTTATAAAGAAAAGAGGTTTAATTGGCTCACAGTTTCACTGTCTGTACAGGAAGCATGATGCTGTCATCTGCTCAGCTTCCAGGGAGGCCTCTGGAAGCTTCCCATCATGGCAGAAGGTGAAGGGGGAGCAGGAGCAAGAGACAGAAGGGAGGAGGTGCCTCACACTGTCAAACAACCAGATCTTGTGAGCGCTCACTCCCTGTCGTGAGAGCAGCACCAAGCGAAGGTGCTAACCCACTCATGAGAAACCACCCCCATGATCCAACCACCTCCCACCAGGTCCTACCTCAACACTGGGAATTACAATTCAACGTGAGATTTGGGTGGGAACACAGATGGAACCCATATAACTCACCCAACCCCTAGATCCCTTACAAATACATCAGCTTAAGTGGTTCTGTCATTTCTCATGAGGCAAATCTATTACTAACTCTCCACACTGACTGTTCTCTCACTTGTTCATGTACAACTTGGGTCATGACCAAATACTGGAGGCGAGGTGTAGAGAATACGATTCCACCATCCATTTTCCTTACCACAAGTAAGGGAACAATAAATGCTCCCAAGTGTTTTTTGAAACTGAAGTCAAGTAAGAAAGAGCTAATGCCATCTTCCCAGTCTCAAAAGTTCATTGTTTCAGGGTCATTTTTGGGCACTTTTCTGTATCCTCTATATTTATTACGTGCCATATTCTTAATTTTTCTATATGTTTGTATAAATATTTTATCTCTCCATCTTGTGATGTATTTGAGACTGAATGAGGGAGGCCTGAGGCAGATTTCTACCTCTTCCTCTCACTAGTAATAGCCATCCATTCATCCATCCATCCGTCCATCCATCCATCCTTCTGTCCATCTGTCCATCTGTCCGTCCATCTATCCGTCCGTCTGTCCATCCATCTATCCATCCGTCCATCTGTCCGTCCACCCATCTCTTCAACAAATACATATCAGTCGGTTCCTATGCAAAAAGTACTATGTTACAAGCTTGGGGTAAAGGAATGCACAAATGAACATAGTCCCTATCCTCATGAAAGTGTGTAAAAATTATCTGGCTCTGTGGAGATGACAGTGCCATAGAATATTTCTAAATGGTCACTTAATCAATGTTGGTAAAATACTTAGCACAGCAACTAAGATATTACAGAAAATTTAAAAAATAATTATTCAGTGCTCAGATAATTACTTTAAATTTTTCTTGTTTTAAAAGCAAATAATTTCATGATATGGCATTATTGCTGTGTACAATTTTAGCAGCATTTCACACTTTTTAATAGATGCTAAACTGTTCTCTCTCTTATATTTACTAGATTTTGCCTTCAACATTGCTGCCAATAATTTTGTTCAACTTTACTGTGCCTATCCTTGTCATCCTCCTTCCATTTCACCCATTTATGTTGATATAACTTTACCTTTTAGACCCATCTTACTTACTTGTTTTCCCCCAATGTATGATTTGCTTTTTAATATCAATTTAATTTTTGGATTTTATTTCATAGCCATATTTCATTACAAGTATTCCAAATTAATTTTAATTTATGTGTAGTATTCTTTCTCACAAATAATGCCAAATTAAATGTATCATCTTCCATCTATTATTGTAAGGTTGGATTGTTCTCTTTTTTCAGTATTTTGGCATTCTATTTATCTTATTTTCTTTATCTTCTATATTTTCAAGTTTGCTGCCCCATCATGGATATGATTTGCTTTTCTAATTTTATACCCAGTTGCATCCCTGACTTTCTATTTTTCCTTTCTCCAACTTAGTTCCATTTTTCTTTACTATTTCCATATGTGCATGCTTCTTTTTGAGATACGAAGCATATGTCTTCTAAATTTTCACCTTTTTTTTTTTTGGTAGAACATCATTTTTAGTAATATACGTTCTTTTTCTTATTCCTCTGTTCCTTCTGGGAAGTTTTCCATTTCATAGGTCCATGTATTCATTTTTTTCCTGTTAAATATTCTTGAGCATGACAGATACACTTAGGCATGTGCCAGCAAACAATTTGGGCTTCATGCACATCTCCCCTCCCATGTTCCACCTGGGTCTTAGGTTAATACAATGATCCCTTTCTTAATATACAGTGGCAAGTACGAGATTGCTAAAGGAGACTGAATATCGCCTTACACTGCCTGTGGCATTCCCGAACCACATTAGGGAGTTGTGCATTTGTCTTGGGAGACTGGAAGCATGTCTTGATCACAGGGCGGCACAGAATGCCACGGCACTCCTCCTGATCTGGGCTTCCATCACAGTTCCTTCCCTTAGACTAAGAAGCAAACCTGGTGGATGGATTTTCACCTACCTTTCCTACTGACTTTTCATATGCTATTTAAAAACATGTAGTTGAGGAGAGCTTTGGAGAGTTCAAATCACCGAGGTGTATGAGCTTTTTATTTTTTTATTTTTTTTCTAAATTCTTAATTCTTCATGGTTACCTTTAGTTTCACAATTAGTCTATACCAAGTTTCATTTTCTTCATTTGCTATCCATCAACATTTTCTCTCTTAGCCTTAGATTCTACCCTGTCATTCTTTGATATTCATTTACTATGAGTATCTAGATTTATATTACTCTATATCAAAACTCCAAATGATGATTAGTCATTTAAGACACAATATATACTGTAAACTAGAGATGCCTGTCTTAAATATACAAAATTCTAGGACCAATGGCAAGCAGACCTCAATCTGACTTAGGCAACTGCAGTTATAATCAACTGAAGTGTTCATCAAGAAAATACAACTTAGTACGGTCGTCTTCCAAGTGTCCTGGGGCCAGTGATCCTCCATCACACCAAAGTCATTCAGAATTCTGGAGCAATGATGTTGATAATGAAATCTATGGAAGGTGCCCATCTTTTGATGATCCTTATGTCTCCTTTCGTTGATTGCTGTGGTTGATAATGTAAAGGAAAATTGACTGATATCAATTATAAATGGACTTGGCCAGTTTACTTTATGAACTTTCTCTTTATATGAGTCTAATAAGAACTGAAATGGCCCAAAGTCAGGTCTCATAAGGTGATGGACAGTGGAAGAGGAAAGGGAAGAAAAGGACTTTTGCAGAGATGGCTGGTTTATAATTTCCTAAATGCATTCTCTGCTTGTATGGTCAGACAAATCAGATGCGACCTGCTGAAATCCAGTGGTTGTCCAGCAAAGGCATTTAGAATGGCCAAAAATGGTATAAAGAGCTAACAATCTAATACTTTTGTTTGACGTGAATATCCTAGTGACCCTTAGTAAGTGGTGCCCGATCCAGGGCAAAGACGGGTGGGTGGTTTGAATAAGATTGGTTAAATTATACTGGAGATGTCTAGGACCTGCTGGAAGCACCTCCCTGATACATTCCACATCTCCCGATGAGACTCTGCAAGTGTCTAAGAAACGTTGCATTTGTTAGTAATTCTAGCAAGAATATTGTCATGAACAATACTTTTTAAAAGGTAGGAACATTGGATTTTTCTCTTCCTTTAGTGTCATCACATTTCTAATCATTCTGAGCCCTGGCCATGATTTACGAGTGATTTAGGTCTATGTTGGCCAAGCTGTTGTGTGAAACAAGATTGCAGGAAATGAGAGGGGCTACCTCGTATCCCTCCTCCTTAAAGTTACCCCACACATGTGAAAAATGGGGACTTCCAGGAAACCCATTTAATTACCAGTATTTTCCATTACCTTAAAGCATGTCACCTCTTTTAATTTTTTTTTCCCCAGAGCAAAATTTCAGCATCTTACAAAGATTGGTCCTTGGAACAACTGTTTGCAAACATTGCTTGAGATTATTTGCATCTCTTCTCTGATTGGCTGACAAATGCAAGTAGCTGCAGTGACAAACAGACTTCTTATTGTGACAGATGGGCCACAGTTATTTCCATTTTAGTCTGTTTTGTTTAGAATTTATGTTGACAAAAAGAAAAAAAAAAGAAAAAGGAAAGAAAAGATTTCCTGGAAACGGGGAGGTGTTTGTTGTGTTTCACAAGATGCCTGAAAGGCACAAGATTTCCTTCAACTTCAATCGTCGGAGGATAACACTGCCTGGGGGGCCGCAGAGCCGCAGTCTGGCACCGTGCAATGCAAATCAGCCTGGAGACTGACAAAGAAGAGACAGAAAATTGATATTCCACTAGTTTTGAAAAAGCCCAAAGTAATATTTACAAATAAGATTTTTGATGATGCCAAGAGGAAGATAGTTTTTTTAATAAAACAGAAAACCGTAAATTCTCCTACCAGCAAACAAATGCAGTTCTCACAATGTGACTATTTTCAGCAGTCTTTTTTGGTGAATGCGCCCACTGCTCATTTGTGAAGGAAACACATATGGACCCATTAACTTGTGATATGGGATTTCTAGGTTAAATTGGGATTGCCAATGGGAAAATCATTTCCAGGTTCAGTGGTTTAATTTTTGGTTGACAAGACTAAGTTTATTCAAAGCATAAATGAGGAGGAGGGGGAGCTACGGAAGAACAAGGCATATAAGTTAGCAAAGTGCCTTACGCCATGCTCAATAAATTGTAGTTATTATTTGCAATTGTGATTTTTATTGTAAATATAAATTGCTACCCATTTGTTTTTCTATTTTTTTCCTTATTGGATAATTTGTAATTGTTTATCTGAAATTTTTTAGAACTCCGTGTTTTTCTTTTCTTAGAGCTTAGGAAAGGTTTTACTGAAAATTTTTGATGTAGGTCCTTCTAAGGTTTAGGATATAAATATGAAAGTGCTTTTCCTTCACTTCTTTTGCAATTTTTAATTTACAAATTGCACAATCATGTTCTCTTGAGGTTCCAGTCACTTCTGTATCACAACAATCATTTATTTTTTGCTGAATTAAATCCTTAGAAAAAGTTTCCCTCATTACTCTCCTAGTCTTTTCACCCCTCCAAAGTAATAAACTGTGAGCATAGCAAGTAAAAAATCTGTTTCTTTTTTAGCAGAGTGATATTTTTTTATCCAGTGTCGGGACAGGTGAAATTTGCTTTCATTCCCATGGCAAACCTTGCACAATCCTGCTTTCTGCATTTCTTTTTAACTGCTGCCCACGTTCCCCTCCTGGTGAAGAGGCTGACCTCATCCCCACGGCCTCTCAAGAGCTCCATCCTATCCTCTTCTCAAGTTTCTTCACCACCAGCTCATCTTTAACTTCTTCATTCTACCATGTTTAAAAAAAGTAATGTTTGAAACTTTTTATTTTGAATCATTTAGAGAATCATATGCATTTTTTTCCAGAAATAATTTAGAGATCTTGTATACTTTTTACGTAGTTTCCCCCAGTGGTAATATCTTAACCAAACTATAGCACAATATCACGACCAGGAAACTGACATTTATTCAATTACGCCCTGCAGGCATAATTCAGATTTCTTGCCCCACCCACCTACAAGGCCCATAGTAAAACTTGGGAATTCTTTCCCTCCATATTTTGAGTTTGAATTAGTACCTTTAAGAGGCTGGGATGAAAAATTAGGAAACAGGGTAATACCCTATGATCAACATCCTGGAAGGACTATGGCTGTGACCTAAGTAAGGGAAGTTTTGCTGTAAACGTCCCCTGCCAGAGTGGGCCTGGGAGGGTGCGGAATTCCCAGTACCTGGCTATGACCCAGGGCATCACTCACCTGCAGCCAGCAGGGGGCGCGCTGGGTGACGGTGGGGAGACCTGAGATAACGCTGCCCTAGAGGTGGTACACTAGCTTCCTAACCCCAAGGCATAGCTTATTTCTGCAAGTTCCCAGCTGTTCTGAGCAATCCAAAACAACCATAGGCAACAAGTGTACTGGTTTTATCAGCAAAAGGGCAGGACTTGGAGCCCATCCTTCTAAGAGATCTCAGTCTTCATACACTGTTGCTGTCTCAGCAGTGTCTCAGAGCTGGGTCTCTGAATACAAATGGTAGCGTCTTCTATCAGCCCAGAGTTCACTGGTGACCTCTCCTCCCAGATAAATGCAGAGACCTCTGACTATCCTAGTTATTGAGAAGAAGCGGTATTGCAGGGTAGGAACTAGGCACTTGTAAGTGTTGATGTGTGGAAATGCAGGGGACCTTGTGCTGGGCATCAGAGGAAGTGCAGAAATGAGCAGCGGCTACACATTTGAGCTTCCTAGAAGCAGTCTGTTTGGGATGCATACAGTGGCGATATTGAGATTCTACACACGACCTTGCATACGGGTACTATAACGAAACAATGTCCGAAACCACATGGGCTTGGGAATTACTCAAAACACTGGGAACAGTGGAAGAGGTGGTCATTGATTAGTTGTAGGGTTGCATCTAAATGATATAGTGGGAGAATCTGACACCAAGGGATGTGACTCTTATTTAGGGCAACTTGTGGGGCTGTGGAAGAGAAAACTTAGACTTAAAAAAATAGTCTTTTCCAAAATAGAACAGGCCCTGCATTTTGAGGCAACTGTCCATCAGATTCCATGGCTCCAGGCTGTTGCTGTAGCATTTCAAATTCAAAGCAATTAAAAGGAATTTCCAGCTAGACCTCAGACACGGCACTCAGCACCAGGTGCCACAATGAGCTTACAGCGTTCTGTGAACACCTGGAATCTGCCAGCGCATATGCCCACTGTCTGTTCTGAAATGGCTAAGTTTTCCTCATGCTTGAACTGAGGCCTTGGTTACTACACTCTCGTGACCATGTCTGGAACAAATGTTTAAGGAAACAGCCCACCCCGAGAGTCTCAGGATGGCATGGTTGAGAAGATGACCATTATGTAAGAAATTGTAGAGTGAATAATTTTGGAATTTTAGTTTTTCAACTTCAGCATCGAAGCAGAAGGGGATTGTATTTTTGGGCTTTGTGTGTATGTGTGTGTGTGTGTGTGTGTGTGTGTGTTTTCTGTGAATTTTGTAATAGGAGGTGGTCCACATTCAGGTCTGGGGCATTTGGTGGTGTTGTCACTGCTTCGACGTTTCAGGAGTGGTTGGTGGAGAGTGCTATTGGCGGAGGGGGTGGTGTTTGTCCGTAGTTGGGTGGAGCCTGTCTGTGATAAGGCAGAAACAGGGTGGAAGATTCAGCAGAACATGGTTCAAAGCAGCGGTGGAAGAAAAATAAAGAATTCTACCATGTGTGTTCCATCCATCGGATGCACCTTGTTACAACTGGGTCCGATCCCACCACAGTTGGGCCCCGCCTGTCCTACTGCTAAGCCCTTCTCTCCTCTCCCTGTGCTCCTGGGACTTGCATGTGTACTTACAGGGTTCCTCCCACCCTTACTCAGGCCTGTGCTCATTTTTTTTTCCTTCCTCTCTTCCTCATTATATCCAATGGTGTTTGTGACCCTTTCTTTGTGGTCCAGCCAAAATGCTGTCTATTCTATCAAGCCTCTGTTGGTCTATTTATGAAGCATCTCTCTCCTTTTAACTTCTGTGTCCGGTTATCTATACCATTCTTGTGGTACATATCCCTTTATATATCCCATTGTCATTATTTGTTAAACTTAGCATCTTCTTTGCAAGGGAGAAATTCTTCAAAGTCAGGATATGTATCTATAGTATCTTTGCAGGTCATAATAACAATAGCAGATCTGTGAGATTTAAGTGCTTCCAGATAGTAAGGCACAAAAGCCCACTGTGGGTTACTCCAGTGATGTGATGCTGGTGAGAATGGACAGAGTGACACGGAAGAGCAGGAACCCCCCGGGCAGCCCCTCGGTGGAAGGGAAGGTAGTTGCCAGCAGCGGATCCAATGGCCCACGAGTGCCATGGTGCTTTCCTCTGCCGCACAAGCTGTCTTTGCAGCCCCTGGTGCCCCCTGGCTCCTGCTTCGTGAGGGACTTCTGCTTACCACCTGCCCTCTTTGTTCTCTTAGCAGCTGCATTTTCCTGTCATCTCCCTCCCTGTCTATGCTGCATGCCTCTTTCCTAAAGAGATGGCTGGCCCATGCCATGCAGTATGGAGCAATCCTCTTCTGATGAGAACTCTCACCTTGTCTCACTGGACCCATAAGCAAGAGCGGCTATGTCCATCCTCTTTAACACAATGAGACCACAGCAATGAGGCCAAACCCACAATTATGTGATCCAAGCTTGGTTACCAGGGGTTACAGACACCTCCAAATGTTACTATGGCCATAGCAGCTTTTTTATGTTTTCTCAGAAAGGAGTATTGTAATATTTCCTGGCCTAATTGTTACGATAGCATTTTGGGTATCTACTATGAACCAGGTATCATGCTAGATACATCCATACCAATCTCTCACTTAATACAACATTCTTACGGATCAGGTACATCTGGCACTGTGACTTCCTCACAGAGAATAAGTAGCTTTTCTAGTCACCCAGTGGCTGGAGAAGGGCAGGCTCTAAGGTCACTGTCAGAGTAGCCTTACTTAGGAATGCAATTGATACCTCTACATCTGAAGTTCATGCCTTCCTGCATTGATGAATAATATACTCTTCTCCTCCCCTTCTCCTGGAGTAATTTCTTTTTAATAGTCTTCTAATTATGAGCTCTTTAGCATAAAGCTTGTGTGAGAGTGATATCATATACTACCTTGTGCTAAAATGTGTTTAATTTAGGCTTTATGCTTATACTTTTTCAAATTCTTTCTTATCTTCATTGTTATTTTCTCTTTAGGATCTTTTCCATTATTTTTATTCATTCTATGTCTTAGCAACTTATTGCTTGCCATGGGGTATCCAGTGTCCTGCCCGCTGCCTCACGTTCAGGCTGGAGTCCTCGATCAGGTACCTCCTCTTTCCTCTAAGTCTTTGTCAGATGCACGTTGCCCACTTTCCTTGCACCCATCACTCAGACACCATCAGCAGCAATCCAGAAAGCTACATGCTTTGGCTTTTATTTTCATTCTAGCTACACATATTCCACATCTTTTTCCTCTTTCAAAGTCAATAAAAATAAATTTCAGGATTTTTTAAGGTCTCTCATTTATTCTCACATGAATCAGCAGAAATGAGTAACAGTCATAGGTTTGATGAATCCTGGCAGTTCCTCCATCATCCCTGGGAAGAGAGAACCTCTCATTACCCACGTCAGGGCGATGCATGGCTGCCCTCATGCCCTTCCTGGAAAATCGCAATGTCTCCCATTCCTGGGGTAAATAACACATCCATGGATACCTGGGACTTTTTTCCCCTCGTGGTGTGAGAGATATTAGGTCTTCATGAGAAACAGCTCGTTCTGTGTGGCAAAAACCTGGCTGATTATTTTCACTAGACTCTGAGCTTCCTGTTGGCAGGTTGCTTGCATCCTCACAGCACTATTACAGTTTTTTTTAAAATAAGTTTTTCTGGATAATTTTCTCTAACCTAATTAGGAGAGCTTCTAAGAAAGCTCAAGTAAACAGGAGGGTCGGGAAGAGAAATAAAGAGAGAGAGAGAGAGAGAGAGAGAGAGAGAGAAGGGGAGCATGATTTTTCAAGTCTTTGTATCTTCTATCTTCATAGGACATCTTATTGGTAGTGATGGCTTTAAGCAGGAGATGTGCCTAACTTTCTGGTCAGTGAAAACATCTTTTCAATAGCCCCAAATGTGGGATCAGAAATTGAATTAGAGTCTTTCCTTCCTCTACAAAACTGTACCTGTATCTGTTCTCCTTGGACTGTTGGTGGCACTGAGGCTTTTGGAAACTTGTGTATGAGCTGGTCTCACTGTTCACCTTCCTCTCAAGATGCTGGTATTACACTTGCAAAATAGTAAACATTCACAAAAAAAAAAAAAAAAAGCATCACATCCATTTTGGGCTTTGTGAGCAATCCAGCTTTGCACCTCACCCCTGCACACAGCACTGCACACAGTGTGCAAGCAAGCACACTTCTCCAGACCATCTCAGTGTCCTTCACGGGCACCTTCCCTGCTGACCGTCTCTGGTCCCTCTGAATGTCACAATAAGGCTGTAATTTAGTTCCTTAATCAATGACATTATATGGTTACTGTGATCAAGTAGTTCAACATCTATTTTCCTAATCACTAGAATGTCAACATTTGTAGTTTCAGGGGGAAAAGGGAAAAATAAAAACCATAACTTGGTAGTTTTGAGAAAATACTGATTCTAACAACCCGCTGCTAGAAATACGAATGCTATTTTTTGAAAATAATAAAACACACCAAAGAAAAACCCCAAAGAGCCCTTGAGGTGTACAAAACAGAATATTTAAGCTTATGAACCATATTGAAAGTTTTAAAAGTTGTATTTCTACTTGAGCTGACATTTATTCCAGCCTCTGGATAATACTGAGTCAGAAATTCCCTGGAAATCCAGCATAAAATAATTAGATGGGCAGCATATCATGCATGTAGTCTTGTAAGAAGAAAATAGAAAGCTTGTTTAGCTTCCTTTTTATTGGTCTGATTTTTAAACCCTTAGGTGTGCAAGATGTGGAATTAAAGTAAGTCCTAGAGAAGTTCTGAATGCTGCTGTCCTTCTGCTTGTCAATTACTTTAGGGTAGTGTGGGGTGGATAGAAATGTATCTGTTTGATTTTGTTCCTTCTCTTTCTCCAGGAGTTTCTGAGTTTCCTGGTTATTCAAGTAAGCACAGACTGCTGTTCATACAGATACATTGCCATGGCTTCTGATTTGCTGGCTGTCACTCCCATTAATAACCGACCAGGCTGTCAGGCTGTCACTCTTTGTTGTTGTAACGATTTGTTTCATACAAGGGACTTGATTCACTAGGAAGAGGGGGGATAAAAACCCTACAGTTTTCCTGTTTACTTGGAGGAACACGGGGGTTATGGAAAAGCATTAGGCAAGAACATATACTCCACTTTTATCCTCAAAAACTAATTACCAACCACATAACTTGGATACTTTTTAAGCTGAACAAATACTCCTCTGGGAACTAGAAATCTGGTGGAATTCAGACCAGCTCTCAGGAATATTTCCATCCACAATTCTCGAGTAGCAAGTAGCTTTGTCTGACATAGCCCAAAGCACAGTTCTCCAAATGAAGCAAAAGACTTCGTTTCTGGAGCACACTACCTGGCAGGGCCATCATTAAGCACCCGAAGGTGGTGTGTGGGCAAGCCGCCCCCACGTGCCACTCCCCTTGTGGGAGGTCTGGTTCTTTGAGAGCCCAGGTAGCAGAGGGTCTACTGAGGTCTAATTGCAGTGCCATTTTTTGTTCCAGTTTTCAGAAGAATTTTCATCTGTGCCTTTAAAAGAATGTAGACTGTGTATGGTGCAGCCACAATAAGGGCCATCTGATGTCCCTGCCACCCAACGCTGCAGTTTCTCCAGTTCTAGCCTAGTTTCTCTGCTCCATTCAGCAGGGAATTCTCCAACAGCTCACGATGGAAGGAGGGGAGATTCTCCCTTCATCCCCCATTTCCCACAGAGAGGGTAAGAGGTTCTGCTTACAGGACAGATGGGTTTGTGAGTGTCACGGACCCCTGAGTGGCTGCTCAGCCAGCAAGCTCCTGCGCTGGGTGCCACAGCCCTACCAGTGGGAAGCCTCCCCTCCTTCCCCGCTTCTCCTGCACGCTGTCCTCCAGACAGTCCCACCTCTCCTCTCTTGGATGGACAGCCACTCCCATTTTCTCTTTCCCTCCGAGTAACACTGAATCCAAGGAAAGACTGGTCCTTCCAAGCAGAGCTGAGATGTAAAGTACGCTCATCACCTGTGACAGGTATTGAGCAGGCCAGTGACAGTTTAAGGCAGAATGCAAAGCATTTCTAAAAACCACGTGTAGACAAGTGTGAGAGTACAGGCTCCTTGAAAGCCTCAGAGAGTGCGGTCTGTGCCCAGTAACAGGCTCCATTCCTCACAGGCTCCCCGAATGCTCATGAGAAAAACTGGGTGGTGTGAAATACCAAAAAAAAAAAAAAGAAAGAAAAAAAAAAAAGGTGTACAGTGGTGCGGGCCTGGAGAAGGGGATTGGCCCCTGCTGTGGGGTAATTACAACCTGCTCTGCCCCACACACCTGCAGCTCTTTTCTATACGGAGCAAAATCCTTAAGCTCCTGGACAGAGGCAGCAAACACTGTTGTCTGCAGGCACAAGGACAGACTCACTCTGGCTAGAGGAAGAATAAAAGTAACAAGAAATCTGCCGGGAGGGAGAGGCAGGAAACTGTCCTGGGCCCATGGTCCTGTATCAATACCAGTAGAGGTATCAGAAGAAAGGCAGGAAACTCTCCAACAAGCCCCACCAAGGGCACAAGGATGAGACTGGCTGCAGGAGGAGGGTGGCCAGGGAGAAAGCCCCATCCCACGGGCTCAGGCACACAGGGTCTGTGAAGGCCAAGGCCCAGGGAGAACTCTGCAAGCCAGTCAGCATGCGCCATCTTTAAAGCACTGGGGAAGAAAGAGAAACCATGCACCTGGAAATCCACACCCAACCAAAACCTATCAAAAATGGAGTCAAAATAAAGACTGCTAAAGGGAAACAAAAGATCATAGAGCTCTGTACAAGCTGATCTTTGGGGAGAAGAAAGAGGATACCAACCAGAATCTTACAAAAGAACTCAGAACATGATTAAAATAAAGTTGATTTTTCTAATTTTCAATCATTCTAAGTGATAACTCTCTAGAGCAAAGCTAGTAGCTACGCATTGTGAGTTGAGGCATATGTAAAAGCAGAACGTATGACAGCAATACCGCACAAGACTGCAGAGTGAAATTAGAAGCAGGCTGGTGTAAGATTTTTATAGTATATGGGAAGCAGTATATTATTATATGAAGATATATTGTAACAAATTAAAGATACACATTATAAAGTATAGGACAGCCACAAGATATATTTTTAAGATACATCAATAACGAATAAATAGTGGAAATAGAATTAAAAGCTAACACAACTTGAGCCAAAAGCAGGTGAAAAGAGATGGAGAGAAATACAAGAACTGGTGGAACAAACGGAAAATATAAGAAATCAGTAGATACAAACATACTAATAATCACATAAAGTATAGATAGACTACACATACCAACTAAATACAGATATTCTCTGATTTGGGATAAAAAGAAATATTCAACTACATGCTATCAGCAAGGTATACGCAAGGTGTAGGTGTCTGCAACGTATCTTCAAGGTGACTTAAATACAATGGCATAGATAGGTCAAAATAAAAAGATATAAAATACATTCCATGCTGGCACAATTGAAAGTATGGCTAATACAATATCAGACAAGGTAAACTGTGAAAGAAGGGAGACTGCTAGGGATAATGAGGGACCATATATCATGATTTGTGGGTCAACCATACATCATGATATATGGGTCAAGATATCACAATCTGAATGTGTATGCATGTAACAACAGGGCTTCAAAATACAAAAAACAAAGACTGAGTGAACTGGAAGAAGAAATAGCAAATCCAAAATTATAATTAGATTTATGGTGTCAGCTCCAAGATATAAGGAACTTGGCAGTCACCACCCCCCAAATTTTACGATAAGGAAAAGCTGAACAAACTGAAAATTCACACCTTTCTTGGATCCATTAGAGCACTGAGTTGCAAGGCAAACTGTCATTCCAAAATCTGGAAAGCCCAAAGCGATATAGCACCTCAGTTCAGCTACCTGGAGCAGAAAGAAGCTACCGGGGGCCTTAAACTCATAGCAACACTTACTTGGCGAGCAATTTGGGCCTGTTGCTGGAAGTTGGGAGCAGAACGGCGTGAGGATGAGAAGCCCCTGGGGCTGCAGACGTACCAGGACTCACACACTCTTTAGGGCTTGGAAGTAGAATTCCCCAATATTTATAAAATATATGAAACCATAAGTCCAAGCCATCCAGAGATACCTAAGCGAGATAATTATAATAAATGCATAAATACTTAAGATAATTAAGAGCATTTTAAAAATAAAAGTAACACCATCACACTTAGATACATCGTATTCATACTTCAGAAAACCAATCAGGAAGAATAGTATTTTGAAGTCAGCCTATTTACCTAAATCAAGGGGAAATGACAAATATAAAAATAAGCACAGAAATCAATGAAATTGAAAACAGAAAAACAATAAAGAAAATCACCAAAAACTTTTTTTTTCTTTAGAAAATCTATAATATTGATAAATCTCTAGTCATACTGTCGAAGAAAAAAGGAGAAAAGACAAAAATTACCTGTATCAGGAATGAGGGGGGGGATTTCACTACAGATCAAACATCATTTGAAAAAGAATAAGTGTAGAGGAATAAGAACTTTATGCCCATAAATTCAGCAACTTAAATGCAATCAACAAATTCCTTTAGAGACACAAACTATCAAAGGTCACTCAAGAGGCCATGGATGAACCCAATAGCCCTGTATCTATTAAAGAAGTTGAATTCATAGTTAAAAATCTTCCCATAAAGAAAACTCAGACCCAGATATTTTCATGAGTGCATTTCATCGGTCACTAAGGCACAAATGCTACCAATTCAAAAACTTTCCCAGAAATTAGAATCAAAGGAAATACTTTTACTTTTCTTTTTAAACAAATTTTAGGTCGTATCTTTTTAATTTTATTTAATTTTGTTTTTATTTTTAACTTTTAAGTTTAGGGGTACATAAATAGGATGTGCAGATTGGTTACATAGGTAAATGTGTGTCATGGGGATTTGTTGTAGAGATTATTTCATTACCCGGGTATTAAGCCTAGTACCCATTAGACCCATTAATTATTTTTCCTGATCTTCTCCCATCTTCTCCCTTCTCCCACCCTGCACCCTCTGGTAGGTCCCAGTGTCTGTTTTTCCCCTCTATGTGTTCATGTGTTCTCATCACTTAGCTCCCTCTTATAAGTGAGAACATGTAGTATTTAGTTTTCTGTTTCTGTGTTAGTGTGCTAAGGATAATGGCTTCCAGCTCCATCCATGTCCTGCAGAGGACATAGTCTCGTTCTTATTTATGACTGCATAGTATTAATATTCCATGGTGTATATGTACTGCATTTTCTTTATCCAGTCTATCATTGATGGACATTTGGGTTGGTTCCTTGTCTTTGCTGTTGTGAATAGTGCTGCAATGAACATAAGAGTGCATGTATCTTTATAATAGAACAATTTATATTCCTTTGGGTATATACTCAGTAATGAGATTGCTGGGTCTAATAGTATTTCTGTCTTTAGATCTTTGAAGAATCGCCACACTGTCTTTCACAATGGTTGAACTAATTTACACTCCCACCGATAGTATATAAGGGTTCCTTTTTCTCCACAACCTCCTTGACAGCATCTGTTATTTTTGATTTTTTTTCTTAGTTTTTAAAATTTTTTTGAGATGGAGTCTCACTCTGTCACCCAGGCTGGAGTGCAGTGGCACAATCTTGGCTCACTGCAAACTCTGCCTCCAGAGTTCAAGCGATTCTCTGCCTTAGCCTCCCGAGTAGCTGGGATAACAGGTGCCCGCCACCACGCCAGGCTAATTTTTATACTTTTAGTAGAGACTGGGTTTCACCATCTTGGCTAGCCTGGTCTTGAACTTCTGACCTCATGATCCATCCTCCTTGGCCTCCCAAAGTGCTGGGATTACTGGCACGAGCCACCACGTCTGGCCTATTTTTGACTTTTTAATAATAGCCATTCTGACTGGTGTGAGATGGTATCTCATTGTGATTTTGATTTGCATAGGAAATACTTTTCAACTCATCTGATGAGGCCAAAATTATTCTGATACCAAAAGTAGGCAAAGACCACGAGAACGGTAGAGTCCAACATCCCTTATGAGTATATGGACAAAAATCCTCAAAAGAAAAATTTAGCACACTTAGTCAAGCAATAAATAGAAAGAGAATATGTCATGACCAATAAGAGTTCATCCTGGAAATGTAAGATTGTTTCAACATTTGAAAATCAATTGATGTCATTTACCACATCAATAGACAAAAAAAGAAAAACAGTGTGTCACCACAAATGTTAACATTCATTCACAATAAAATCTATTATTCTCAAGAAAAGGAGCTTCACCTGATAGAGGGCATCTACAGAAAACCTACAGCTAAAATAGTATTTAATTGAGAAGGAATAAATACTTTCCCCCCAGACTGGGAACAAGAAAAGATGACTGCTTATATGGTTTGGCAGTGTCTCCACCCAAATTTCATCTTGAATTTCCACATGTTGTGGGAGGAATCTGGTGACAGGTAATTGAATCATTGGGGAAAGGTCTTTCCCATGCTGTTCTCATGATAGTGAATAACTTTCACGAGATCTGATGGTTCTGTAAGGAGGAGTTTCACTGCACAAGCTCTTAAGCTTTCTTTATTTTTTGTCTGCTGCCATCCATGTAAGACATGACTTGCCCCTCCTTGCCTTCTGCCATGATTATGAGACCTCCCCAGCCATGTGGAACTGTAAGTCCATTAAACTTTTTTTCTGTATAAATTACCCAGCCTTGGGTATGTCTTTATTAGCAGTGTGAAAACAGGCACACTGCTAATAAAGACAGACACGCTGCTAATAAATTGGTACAGAGAGTGGGGTATTGCAGAAAAGATACCCAAAAATGTTGAATCAACTTTGAAACAGAGTAAGAGGCAGAGGTTGGAACAATTTGGAGGGCTCAGAAGAAGACAGGAAAATGTGGGAACTTTTGGAACTTCCTAGAGACTTGTTAAGTGACTTTGACAAAAATTTGAACAATAAGGTCCAGGCTGAGGTGGTCTCAGATGGAGATTATAAACTTGTTGGGAACTGGAGCAAAGGTGACTCTTGTTATGTTTTAGCAAAGTGACTGGCACCATTTTGCCCCTGCCCTAGAGATCTGTGGAACTTTGAACTTGAGAAAGATGACTTAGGGTATCTCATGGAAGAAATTTCTAAGCCACAAAGCAGTCAAGAGGTGACTTGGGTTTTGTTAAAGGCATTCAGTTTTATTAGGGAAGCAGAGCATAAAAGTTCAGAAAATTCTGAGCCTGACAATGCAATAGAAAAGAAAATCCCATTTTCTGAGGAGAAATTCAAGCCAGCTGCAGAAATTTGCATAAGTGACAAGGAGCTGAATGTTAATACCCAAGACAATGGGGAAAATGTCTCCAGAACACGTCAGAGGTCTTCATGGCAGCCCCTCCCATCACAGGCCCAGAGGCCTAGGAGGAAAAAGTGGTTTGGTGGGCTGGGCCAAGGGACCTCATGCTTTGTGCAGCCTAGGGACTTGGTGCCCTGCATCCCAGCCACTCCAAACATAGCTGAAAGGTGCCAATGTAGAGCTCAAGCTGTGGCTTCAGAGGGTGCAAGTGTCAAGCGTTGGAAGCTTCCACATGGTGTTGAGCCTGGGGGTACACAGAAGTCAAGAACTGAGGTTTGAGAACCTCTGCCTAGATTTCAGAGGATGTATGGAAATGCCTGGATGCCTAGGCAGAAGTTTGCTGCAGGGGTGGGACCCACATGGAGAACCTGTGCTAGGGCAGAGCAGAAGGGAAATGTGGGGTTGGAGCCTCCACAGAGTCCCTACTGGGGCACCAATTAGTGGAGTTCTGAGAAGACCACTGTCCTCCAGACCTCAGAATTGTAGATCCACTGATGGCTTTCACTGTGCACCTGGAAAAGCTGCAGACACTCAATGCCAACCCATGAAAGCAGTCAGGAGAGGGTCTATACCCTGCAAAGCCACCAAAGCAGAGCTGCCTAAGGCTATGGGAGCCCACCTTTTGCATCAGCATGACCTGGATATGAGACATGGAGTCAAAGGAGATCATTTTGGAGCTTTAAGATTTGACTGCCCCACTGGATTTCAGACTTGCATGGGGCCTGTAGCTCCTTTGTTTTGGCAAATTTCTCCTATTTGGAACCGCTGTATTTACCCAATGCCTGTACCCCCATTGTATCTAGGCAATAAATAACTTGGTTTTGATTTTTATAGGCTCGTAGGTGGAAGGGACTTGCCTTCTCTTGGACGAAACTTTGGACTGTGGACTTTTGAGTTAATGCTGAAATGAGTTCAGACATTAAAGGACTGTTGGGAAGGCATGATTGGTTTTGAAATGTGAGGACATGAAATTTGGGACATGCCAGAGATGGGATGATATGGTTTGGCTGTGTCCTCACTCACATCTCATCTTAAATAACCACATGTTGTGGGAAGGATCCAGTGTGAGGTAATTGAATCATGGGGGCAGGTCTTTCCTGTGCTATCCTTATGACAGAAAATAAGTCTCATGAGATCTGATAGTTCTATAAAGGGCAGTTTCCCTACAGAAACTCTCTCTTTGCCTGCTGCCATCCATGTAAGACGTGACTTGCTCCTCCTTGCCTTCCTCCATGATTGTGAGGTCTACCCAGCCTTGTGGAACTGTAAGTTCATTAAACCTATTTTTCTATATAAATTACCCAGTCTCAGGTATGTCTTTATTAACAGCATTAAAACAGACTAATACAACTTCTTTCACCACTCCAATTCAACATCACATTGATAGTCTGAGGCAATGCAATGAGGGAAGAAAAGTAAATTACAAGTATAGAGACTGGAATGACAGAAATAAAACTTTCTGTATTCACAGGTAGTAATCTACTTAGAAAATCCCAAGGAGTCTAAGAGAACCTTTTACAACTAACAAGTGAAGTTTAGCAAGAACATTAGCTACAAGATCAATAAACAAACTAAACTGCATTTCTATATCCGAGTAATGAACAAATTAAAGTTAAAATTTCTGAAATAATATTTCTTACAATAGCTCCTTGAAACATTAAAAATGTATTTTGCCATAAATTCAACAAAATATGAGTAATATGATAAAATATGTGTATGACCTGCATGCTGTAAACTATACAACGTGAATGATAGAAATCACAGATAAAGATACAAAGAGAGAGGCTGTGTCCATGAACTAGAAGACTCCCTGCTGTTGATGTGTCAATTCTTCCTACACTGACTTACAAACTCAGTGCAATCCCAGTGAAAATCCTGGCAGGATTATTTTTAGAAGTGATTCTGAAATGTATACAGTTAAGCAAAAGAACCAGAATAATCAAAATAATTTTGGAAAATAACAATGTTTGAGAGTTCAACTATCTAAATTCAAGACTTAACATAAACCTACAGTAATCAAGACAATATGGTATTATGAAAAGCATAAACATGTGGATCAATTACATAAAACAGAATCCAGAAACAGGTCCACATGTGCATGGTAAAATGATTTATGACCAAGGTGCAAAGCAATTTAATAGAAAAAGAATTAGTCTTTTGAATAAATATGTTATGACAAATAGACATCTACATTTAAAAAAAAAAAAACCTTGACCTCTATGACACACCAAAAACAAATTTACCTCAGAATGAATCATAGAACTAAATGCAAAATGGAAAACTAGGAAACTTACAGAAGGAAACAGGCAAAAATATTTGCCACCTTAATTTTGGGAAAAAAATTTTAGATGCAATATGTAAAGCATGTTTCATAAAAGTATTAATAAGTTGGATATCAAAAAGTTTAAACTTCTGCTCTCCAAAAGACACCATTAGCAAAATGAAAACTGTAGTCACAGGCTAAGAGGAATATTTGCAAAATACATATGTGATAAAGAACTTGTGTCTAGAATATGTAAACAATTTTCAAAGTTTAATAATAAGGAAAAGCATACATAATAAGAAAACGGATAATTCACCAAAGAAGACATATGCATGGAAAATAAACTCATGAAACGATGTCTAACACCATTAGTAAGTAGAGAAAGGAAAGTAAAACCACAATGAGATACCACTTCACACTCATGAGAGTATTTCAAAAAGAAACCTGAAATACCAAGTGCTGGAGTGCTGGTAAGGACAAGAACTTCTGAAATTCTCATTCATTACCGCTGAATTCCCACTCATTACTGACCTGGCCACCTGACAACAGCTTGGCAGCTTCTCATGAAGTTAACCATACACTTACCTTTTGACCCAGCAATCCCCTCCCAGGTATTATCCTAGAGAAAAGCAAGTTATTTTTCCTACAAATACCTATGCCCAAATGTTCAGAGTAGATTCATTCACAATCACTTGATCTGGAACCAATCTAAATGTTCTTCAACTGGTGAATGGATAACCAAATGGTAGAGCATCCATAGAAGAAAATATTCCTCGGTGTAAATAGGAACCAACCACTGAAACACACGATGACACAAATGACCCTTGAATGCATCATGCTGTGAGAAAGAAACCACACCCCAAAGGCTACATACCATATGGTAATTATATGACATTCTGAAAAAGATAAATTATGGAAACAGACCAGTGTGTGTCAGGGGTTGCGGCCAGGGTAAGAGTTCACTACAGAGCGGCACAAGGAGACTTTGGGGAGTGAAGGAAATGTTCTGTACCATATTTTAATTGTAGCAGTGGTTATATGGCTGCATTAAAAACAACTAATCAAACTATACACTAAAAGGTAGATACTATCTTGTAAATTATAACTCAAATACACTTCATTTTAAAACAGTTAATGTGAGCTTACTGTTTGTTCTAGCTTAGACAAAACTTTAACCATTTTATACATTTTAATAAAATAGATAAACAACAAATATAATTTCTGCTTCAAAAAATTGAATGTAACAAACTGGAAAAATTACTAATTAGCTAGTGTCAGGACACATACTTGTGTCGCTATGTTTCATTTAAACATGCATAACTGTCCCTCCCTGTCACCACTGCATCAGCTTGCAGCCCTTATAGGTATAAGCTCCTGTGTTTGTTTCCAACTGAATGACAGTTGGAAAGGAGTTATTAACCACTTGAGCATCTCTTGAAGAGTGAATTTACAGTTTTATACTGACAATGCTTAGGTATTTTAGACTCCTTGCCATATTCAGAAGCTACAGTTTTAAAAAAGATCATTGCATTTTAGCATGTAGAAGTGTCAATGCAATCCATGTCCAGGTCTCATTTCCTCATTCAACAGATACCCAACCTGTGGTCCATCAGAGAGGGGAGGAGGAAGAAACACCACAACCTCTCTTTGCTTCCCCTGTCCTATTTCTGTAGGGTCCCGTGTGCTGCACCTGCCCCACGTCCTGTTGACTGAGCTGAGCTGGCTGGTGGAGGACAAGCTGCTTGCCGATGTGGTCCAGGAGGCTCAGCTTCCTGAGGCACAGAGTGGAACATGGATCTCAAAGAACACAGGAAAGACATCCAACATCATATTCGTTGAAAAGAATGTTTCATTTTGCTTTGTCAACATCTATCACTCTTTCCTCTAATGGGTTAGGTTTTCCCAGTCTTAGGAAATTCTTGGTCTGCAGGCTTTCTGGGATTGCTGCACATCAGTTTCTCAGTGATTTGGGACTTAATTACACTTTTGCTTGGATAGTTGTGTTATCTTTCATTCCAAACTAGAAAAGGGAGTCTCCAGGCTTTCATAGGAATGACTTTAAAGGGTAAATACATTTCGTGAATCTAAATAGTCTGAATAAGAATCTGGAAAATGACGCAGTGGAGAATGTTTGCATATCTTCTGTTCACAATAACAACAACAATGTAAAGAAATTTGAAACTCTTTAAAAAAAACCCATAGAAGAAAATAATGGCCCCAATATTAGTATAATAGTTAAAATCACAGACTTTGAAACCAGTGTGGTTCTGCATGAATTACGGCTCTTGCATTTCTCTGCATGATCTTGGATAGGTTACTATGCAAGCATTTTGCTGTGTGACCATGGATAACTTACTATCTTACTTGTGCCTTTCTTTTTCTGAGAAATAGCATTAATAACAGTACTCTGTAGTAACATATGTCTCCCTCTTAGAATAGTACTGCTGTGTATTAAGTGCCATAAAAGTGTTTTCTATAAAGTGAAATATGACATGCCTTAAAACAGTTAATGGCATGTAAGAAAAGAAATGAAGTTGACTTTGATATTTTAAACATTTTCTTTCAAGGGGCACAGGTTTAATAAAATAGGTTTACATTTTTTTCTCACTAGTCCAAACTATTTGGTTTTTAAATAAATAAAATTTTATAGTCCTAACTGTATAAAGTTGGTCAGTTTTTTTTTCAGAAATTTTACAAGAAGCCATGGGCAGATGGGCAAAATGTAAATATAATAATTCAATTAAAATATAATGAGTTACTCAGCCAACTTTGGAGATAAAGGAATTAGGGACAAATTAGAATTTCTAGTTTCCAGATCCTACATATTAGGAAGTCAGTAAATACTTTCTATTGTTGATGAAATGAGAAATAAAATGAGATATATTATTTATCCTAAATCAATTGAAAAACAGAAAGTAACAATAGATAACAGTGTGTCTGACTAAAACCTTTCATCATTCCAAGCAGGTGTGAATAGGCATTTTCTGAAATGAATAAATAAAGAGAGGTAAAGGCATCTGTGTTAGTCTGCTTGAGCTGCCATGGCCATACCACAGACTGCGTGTCTTAAACAACAGACATTGACTTCTCACAGTTCTGGAGGCTGGAAAGTCCAAGACCAAGGTGCCAGATGACTCAATTCCGGGTGAGGACTCTCTTCCTGGCTTGCAGACAGCCGTCTTCTCACTGCCTCCTCACATAGTGGTGTGGCAGGGGTTGGGGGAGAGAGAGAGGAGAGAAGAGAGAGAAAGAGAGAGCACGCACAAGCACACACTCTGGTATCTCTTTGTCTTCTTATAGAGGCACTGATTCCATCATGAGGGCCTCAAACTCACGACCTCATCTAAAACTAATTACCTCCTAAAGGTCCCAGCTCCATATACCATCAAATTAAGGGTTAGAGCTTCAACATATGAATTTCGAAGGGACACAAATACTTATTCTGTTACGGTGTTAACCACCAGAATAATTAAAGATAATATGTTTGAGTAGGACTGGGAAGTAGAAAAGATGTTTATTTTTTACATTTAATCACCAACATATTGCTGGAATTGTTTTTTTACTATGTACATACATTACTTTAAAAATAAAAAGAAACATAACTTTGGAAAAGCACTCCAAAAACTGTATATTTATGCTGTGCAGAGCAACATCCTTATTACTAGGGTTATTTTTCTGGATTGAAAGGAAGCCAAGGCAGGGACATTGCTGAAATTATTGTCAAAGTACTTTCTATGTGGCTCAAAGAAAAAACATGCTTTAGGCATGTTCACAGGGAAATACTGTTTTTTAAATGTTGTTTTCCTTTGTTTTTAAATGTTATTTTCCTTTTTCAAAAAAAAACATTTTCAAAAAATTTTTTTCTTTTAGTTTTTAATCATTAGATCCTTACAAAGAAATGAAATAATAATATTGCCATGATTAAGATACAAGAAAATTTCAAACACAGAAGTTGTTTGTTTTTATGATACCTAAGGGGAAAATCTGATCGCTATTTAGAATGAGGATCTGAATAACCACGACGTGTTGTATAGCTTTAAAAATAATTTGTTGGTGGCTGTTACAGTTTAAATCAGTAACTTCTTACTTCTTTGTAAGGTAAATAGCTTTTCTGACTTCCAAATTGCAAGGACAACGTCGAGTCAAGATCAGGTGTCTGGCTGATATGAAATAAACAAGACTGTCAAAATGGGAGAAGAATGGCATGCACCTGCCCCAGATTCTGACACAACCACCTATTTCTGGAAGCGTTTGGACTCCAGGGAGTGCTCAAAGGGTCCAGAGGCTACTTAGTCAACCAGCCAGTTCTGGAGTTCGTTAATTCTGGAATTCATAATTCAGCGCACATACAGCTGGTGTTTGAAGCCAGGAGATCTTTAAACTGTCTCTCTACTAGAACCTTTCAGTCCTAGCTCTTCTTGGGGAGACAGAAACACTTCTTTAAAAGCAGAAGGCAAAAGGAGGCCAAGGTTAAACACTGCTCTGGGAAGGTAATGGAAATAAACAAGAGATGAAACAGCTCAACTGAACTTTCTCAGGACTGCACTTTCACAGGGGCCCATGCTGCTATTCGGGTGACAGTGCTGAAAATGCACTTCATTGTGGCTCCTATGGCTTCTTCCTCTCCCTCAGCGCAGCGCAGAACTAAAGAACAAAACACGGATGACGACGATAATGACTGAGAGAGCGCGGTGAAGTGAGCTACCATTCAGTCTCACTATTTAGAGCAGAAGAATTGCCTTGAAGTTACCATCATTTTGAAACTTCACCCTTTCACCAACTTGGTGAGTTACCTGTGCCCACCATGTCTAGCCACCTAACTTAAAATCTGCCTATGCTACAGTATTTTCTAAATCGATGTTTAGTTAATGAACCGCGATTGCCACAGGTCCTCATTGTACTTTTAAAATTTGATCTCCACGGGACTGTAGGAATCTGAAGTTTCCATAAGCACGTATTCTCACACTTTCCTCGTCACAGGAAATACACATTCATTTTAGAGGTGCGGCCGCAATTCAGTAGCCGACAGGTGCCTCCAGCAGCTAATCAAAGTAACAGGCTGAAAGTTTTCAACTTCTCAGGACACAGCATCCTTGCCTCCAGCTGATACAAGCCAAACAGCACAATGGCCTTCAAAATAACGACGCAACCAGGCTAAATAAAGTTTTAAACTAACGCATCCCTGTATATCAGCATGCCGAACGCGGCTTCAGAGAGAGGACAGAAAAAGAGGGAATTTCGTGCAATAAAAAGACGTCTGTTGCCTCCTGCTTCTTGGAGCCCCGTGTTGCCAGGTCCCTGTAGCCAGCTTTCGGTCCACTCATATTTCCAGGACAGGCAGAAATCTTGCCAGTGATCTCTGAGAGTGTAAACCTCAGAACTTCAATAGCCACATTACGAGGTAATAAATATAATACCGATGTGGGTCATTTCTTGAAATATCCATATGCTTCACGTGGTGAAACTCTGCGGCCGCCACGAGCACATCACATTGGAGGAGGTGGAAAAACACGTATCCTCCAAAAACAACCGAGAACTACAGTTATTTCCTAAGAGAAGAAAAAGACCAAATGGCTGGGATTCCCTCCGGTTTTATTATGAATATCCATTTCCCGTTTTTGTTACACTTTATTGCCTCAAAAACGTGAATGCCTCTGTCTCCAACGGCGCTCCTTCTTTCCAGCCATTTCCCGCTGTATGAGGGACAAAAACCCATCAATGGGGCCTATTCTATCTCAGCTTTATCACGTCGCTGTACTCAGGAGGGCTGAACGCAATTTAAAAAAATAAAACCATGATTTCTGCCATCGGAAACCTGCTTGGAAAACTCACATGAAAATATGGCAGGGGGATGATGGAGGTGGATGGAAGAGGGAAAGCGCCTCCACTTTAAAAAGTTTCTGCCTATTGCAGTAGAAAATCCGCATCGATTGTGAAAGCACTGACACTGCACACTTTCCAAGGCTGAAGAGCAATTTGGAATTGGCTATTGAATCCGGCGTTTCGGTTTAGAGATTCTGGACAGAATATTTTTATTAAGCTATTTTCCGAATGAATGGCTTTCCCGGATTCCAGGAGGCTCTTCCTGTTCAGGACCGAACTGTGGGAGGTGCCTGATCCTTCACCTGGCACCTGCTGTGTTGGCCTGCTGGGCTCCCCGTTCCGCCTCTTTCCAGGGTTTCCCAACTTGCCTCTCCTCCTGCTTTACCTCTCCTGCCAGGCAGGTCCTTGAGGACACTCGTTTTTCTTCCCTGAGCCCTTCTTAGCCTTCATAACCTTATTGCCATATTGCCATGCTGTGGATTGGTTCTCAGCTTATGTGACTTACAGAATTACTCACGAAACCACAGAACTACAGAACATCAGCAATTGTAATAAAGTAGGAAAATCAGACAGAGGTCCTGAATTCAAGACACAAGCCCATTGGTGCTCCAGTCTTCAGTGTAGGGTCTGTACGTCCACGGCCATCTTCTTTAACTCTTCTGAGCTCTAACTTCTTTTCTTCTCTCTCTTTTTTTTTTTTAATTGAAGCATAGAATTATATTGAATGTGAACATGTGAACTGAACATGTTCACATATATTGAACATGTGAATCGGTTGACCTTCAGCTAAAAGGTCACCTCCTCAAAACACGTTTCCATGACTCCTCCAGGTTCACCTTCCTCTCTATGCCTCCCCTGCTGGACTGAACTCCATCATGACACCGTTAGGTTTCGTTGCAGTTTATTCCATATGTGCTTTCCCTATTTGGTAGTTAAGTGTCTCAAAGACAAAGACTTGCCTTATTGACATTTGTAGTTTTCTCCAAGGGAGGAAAATAACAAATAGTAACTACTTGATAACACTGTAGATACTTATATATTTGACAAATGAATAAAAGCACATTGTAGACTGTAAAGTACCCTGTGAACATAAGGTGCTACTAAATGCAGATACAAACCCCAGCTAGAAGACCTCTTAACATGATTCATGTGAACATCTTTATTTCATACAAGAGGGAACAGGGGTACAAAGGGATGGAACGACGTTATTATATCCTGTGGTTCGTTTCCAACACGTTTGAAACCATAGCCAAGTCTCTTGACTCTCCATTCAGAGCTCCCTTCCCCACCTCCACTTCTTCACCTCGTTATTTGTATATAGTGACTCACCGTGCAGATTATAACCTTTTCAAATCTGAAAGTCATGTAATCTACTTCTGTATAAACGTATCTCAAAGGATTTCCATAAACGTTTGAAACTAGCAATGATGATATTGGTTGTGGTGATGATGTTAATGATGAAAACTTATTTTAGGTCATAAAATTGTGGGGTTTCCATCATATTTCCAATATCGACCTAAACTAACATATACATATAAACTATCACAACACGTTTATTGGAATTAAAAAGTAATGTAATTTTTTTCTTTTGGAAATGTCTGGTAGAATTAGTAAGCAAATTTCAAGCAGGTGCTTTGGTTCTTTGTATGTGGATATGTGTCCTTCCGCTTATGAAATCATAGTTGGCTGGATAATCTGAAGTCTCTTTCTGCTATACTATAACTATATCCCAGGGTAAATGACCACAGACTTGTTTTTTAATCCTTTGTTGAGCTCAATGGAAAGTTAAGGGAAATCTCCAAAAGCAAACAAACACAAACCTCAAACAAACCAGTGAAAACTGAGAACTGGATAAATATAAAACCAAGGATTACTGTAAAGACAGATGTCTGTAACTGTATCAATTGCTAGGAAACTATTTGCTAAGTCCACAGTGAAATGGTAGGGGTGGTGGGGGGTGAGATAAACCTGGAACTCCCATTTCCTTAATCAGGAACCCCGAAGGAGGTTTAATGTGAACCTCGATTGTTAGTGTTGATTGATTTCTAGAAGAAGCAAATACAAACTTCCAAAGGAAATCAACTCTAATCTAAGCCTCAGGATTTCTGCAACTTACAGGCAATAAAAATATTACTGCAAAATCTGACCAGTGTCTTTGTACTTGAAATGCCTTAAATGTACATAGTATAGTTGGTTCTTATTTTGCTTTCGGCAAATTGATAATCTCTGTCTTTAAAAGGTGGTGTGATTGGACCACTTACACTTTTCAAATTTATTGTTTTATTTTAAGACCATTGTAGAATCACATGCATTTATGTAAGAAATATTAATCACATTATTAGTAAGGAATATTAAATAGTATTATTAAATATAATAATATTAAAAAATAGAGAGACGTCCTTGTACTTTTTACCCAGTTTACCCCAACAGAAACATCATGCAAAACTATAGTGCAACTTCAGAAACAGAGTATTAATATTGACAGTGATACAATCCACTAATCTTATTAAGATTCCTCTAATTTTAATTGTAATCATCTCTCTCTGAATGTTTAGTTCTAGGCCCTTTTATTAGGTGTAGTTTCTATGTGTACCATCACCAGAGTCCAGACCCTGACCTTTTCCATATCTGCAAGGATCCCTCATGTTGCCCTTTTATAACTATATCCACATTTCTCTTTTCTTCCCACTTTATCCCCAACCTCTGGCAACCACCAATCAGTTCTCCACCTCCGGGGTATCATCATTTCAAGAAAATCACATAAATGAAATCATATAGTATGCAACCTTTGGAGACTGGCTTCTTTTCTCGCTGAGCATAAATCCTTTGGGATTTATCTAAGTTGCCACGTGTGTCAGTAGCCTGGTCCATTTCACTTCTGCATGGCGCTCCATGGTACGCATGTACCCAGGGTCTACCCATTCACCCATTGAAGGGCATCTGGATCGTTGCCAGTTTTGAGCTAGTACTAAAGCTGCAATGAACATTTATATATGGGTTTTTGTGTGAACATCAGTTTTTATTTTTCTGTAAGAAATGAACATTCATGTATGGGTTTTTGTGTGAACATAAGTTTTTATTTTTCTGTAAGACATGCATCAGAGTGCAATTTCTGAGTTGTATATTAATGTCATGTTTTATGAGAAACTGCTGAACTATTTTTTTACAGTGACTGTATCACTCTACATACCCACCCGCTATGCAGTTTTTCTGCATCCTTGCCAACATTTGGTAATGTCACTATTATTTTATCCATTTTGATAGGTGTGCAGTGATAGCCACTGTAGCTTTAATTTACATTTCCCTAATGGCTAATGATAAACGTCTTTTTATGTGCTTATTTGCCATCTGTGTACCCTCTTCAGTAAATGTCTCTTCACATGTTTTCCCCTTTTTCTAACTAGATTATTTGTGAGGTTTTTGGACTGTCGAGTTTTGAGAGTTCTTTATAGATTCTACATACAGATCCTTTGAGGGATATACTGTTTTCTACCAATCTGTAGTTTGTTGTTTCATTCTCTTAAAGACTTCTATTTGATCTGGAAGAAGGAGGACCCTGTCTGAGTGACCTTCTATTGCTAAGCTGCGGTTGGGAAATGCTGGGCTGGGGTCCCTTCTTCTGTTGGATGGGAAAGTTCTAAGATGCCCTGATCCTACATTGTTCCTCCAGTCCCTGGGTCCCTAACCAAACTGTCTTTTGCACTTCACCTTTAAGAGCTCTCCTTTGGTTGTCTCTGGCATTGTTTCCAGAGTGTATATGATTTTTAGCTCAGAGATACAGAAACGCACAAGTGTACGCCATTTTTTTTCTGGAGCAACGTAGATAATTCACATTGAACATGATTGATGAGAGTAAAAGCTAACATCCTCTTGCCAGTTGTTTTCTAATTATTTGATCATTCTTTGTTTCTTTATTTTTAATTTGCATTCCTTCTTTGGGTTAAACAGTTTTTAGGATTTTTTTCTATCTTCTATATTGACTTATTTTCATCTCCTATTTTTTAAAGTAGGCAATAATTAACTAATTAGAGTCCACTTTCAAGTAATATTAAACCACTTTCCAACCTTACAGCAGTATATTTCCCATGCTTTCCCACCATCTTTGTGCTGTTACTGTCATATTTTACCCTCACGTTAGCTGTAAACATACTGTATTACAGGTGGAGTAGTCTTACTTTGAAACGCATGTGGCCATAATAATTTTGGATTTGGGATTTTTTCAAATTTTGGAATATTTGCATTATGTTTACCAGGTTAGCATCCCTCATCTGAACATCTGAAATCCAAAATACTCCAATGAGCACTTTATTTGAGAGGCATGTTGGTACTCAGAAAGTTTCACATTTTGGAGCATTTGGCTTTTAAGTTTTCTAATTAGGGATTCTCAACCTGTACTACGATTTTTGCTTTACACAGTAATCATCTTGTATAGTAATTAATGATGAGCAAAAAGAAATGTGTGTGCACCCTTTGTTTACTCCATTCCCGGTACTGTTCTTTTTTGTTGCCCTAATTTTTAGTCTGAAATCATAGTCCTTCGACTTTAAAAAAAACTTCCTTTGACGTCTTTTGTTGACAGAGTCTGCTGGCGGTGAATTTCTTGAATTTTACTTTTCTGGGAGAAGTATTTATTTTTGAAAGATAGTTTCACTGGAAATAGGATTTTTATTTTATTTTTATTTTGTCTCCTTCTTTCTGCACTCTAAACGTGTCCACTCATTGTCTTCTATCTAATGCAGTTCCTGATGAGGAGTCAGCTGGTTTCAGCTTTGTTTCTCAGTGTGTGGTGTTTCTTTATACTCTGGTTGCTTTCAAGATTTCTTTGTTTTATTTGACTTTAAACAATTTGAGTATAATATACTTACGTAATATTTGTCTGTGTGCATGTGCGTGCGCATGCCAGGGAACATATATGTTTTATTTTGTTTTCCTGTGACCTCTTGGGGGAATTTATTCTGCTTGGTGTTATCTAAACTTCTGGAACTATGGTTCAGTGTCTGTGTTAATTCTAGAAAACTCTTGGCCATTTTTTCTTCAAATATTTATCTTAGCCTGTTCTCTCTCTTTTTCTTCTGGGATGCCAATTACCAATATTTCAGGTCATTTGCTTTTGTCCCCTGGATATTTTGTATTGACTTAACTTAAAGTTCACTGATTTTTACCTTGGCAGTGTCGATTTATTTATTTCTGTTCTTATCTTTATTTCCCTACAAAATGACTAATTGGCTCTTTTTTGACTTTTTTAATGTGGAAACTAAGATAATTGACTTGAGATGTTTCTTCTTTTAAAATGTAAGAACTGAATACTGCAAATTTTCCTCAGAGCACCAATCTCATTGCATCCACATAGTTTGGAACACTGACTTTCATTCAATTTATTTAAAGTATTTGATAGTTTACTTCATGATTTCTTCTTTGAACCATAATGTATCCTGACATGTATTATTTAATTTGCAAACCCTTAGGATTTTTTTCACATATCTTTTTGTTATTGATTTCTGGTTCAACTCAATTGTGACCAGAAAATAAAGTTTGCATAATTTCAATCACATAAAACTTACTTAGTCTTGTTTTTATTTCCAATATTAGTCATTTGTAATTTTGGAGAATTCAATCTTGCCTGTAGCTCCCAGTGTTCTTGAAAAAGTGCCAGCCCCCTGACACTCTTTATATCCATGAAAATCTAACCTGAAGTCATTTTCTAGTTAATTTCTCTGATTCAAAAAGGTAATCAGACTTCTCCAGTGTCTTCAAGTGGCCAACACTGCCTGAAGGTCACCAGAGCTAAATAAAGTGTAGGACGTTGGAGACATCTCTGGATCATACAACCCAAGACACACAGGTCTGCTGCTTCATGGAGAGTTTTTTTTGTTTTGTTTTTTGTTTTTTTAACACACTGAAGCACAGCAGTGAACAGGAGACCTCTCAGAAAGGATGGGCCAGTTACCTCCTTTCCCCTCACAAGCAGGAATAGTCCTGTATTCTTGTTCTTCACTGGACTAGATTACTAGGGCTATCGTAACCAATTACCACAAAGTTGGTGGCTGAGAACAACAGAAATCTATTATCTCATTGTTCTGCAGAGAAGAGGTCTGAAATCAAGGTGTCAGCAGGGTTGTGGTCCATCTGCATTGTGGCTTCCGTATTGCTAGAAATACCTGGTTACAGGCACATCAATCCTGTCTCTGCCTCTGTCACTCCGTCTCTGCCTCTATCACTCCCATCTCTATCTCCATCACTCTTGTCTCTGCCTCCATCACTCCCATCTCTGCCTCTGTCACTCTCATCTCTGCCTCTATCACTCCCGTCCCTGCCTCCGTCACTCCCGTCTCTGCTTCTGTCACTCCAGTCTCTGTCTCCATCATTGCGTGGCCCTCCCCGTCTCCCTCTGCTTGTGTGTCTTCACCTCTACATATAAGTGCACCACTCATACTAGATTAAAGCCCATCCTAATAACCTCATCTCAACTGGTTTATTTCTGTAAGGTCAAATTTTTAAATAAGCTCTCATTAACAGGTATGAGACACTAGGACTTTGACACATCTTTTGGGACACAAAATTTTATCCATAAAAGAGATGTCCCATAATATTTAAATTTAACCTGTCCAAATTAAAATTATGATCTTCCCAACTGGAAATATCCTCTGGTGATATTCTTCTCTTCTGATGTCAAACACTTACCTACCAGTTACCCATTAAAAATCTTGGAGTCAGCCAGATGCGGTAGCTCATGCCTGTAATCCCAACACTTTGGGAGGCTGAGGCAGCTGGATCACTTGAGGTCAGGAGTTCGAGACCAGCCTGGCCAACATGGTGGAACCCTGTCTCTACCAAAAACACAAAAACTAGCCAGGCCTGGTGGCATGTGCCTGTAATCCCAGCTACTTGGGATGCTGAGGCAGGAGGATCCCTTGAACCCAGGAGGCAGAGGTTTGCAGTGAGCTGAGATCCCACCACTGCACTCCAGCCTGGGCAACAGAGTAAAACTTCATCTCAAAAAAAAAAAAAAAAAAAAAAAAAAAAAAAAAAAAAAAAACCACACACACACACACGCACACACAACAACAACAAAAAACAAAACAAACAACAAAAAAACTTGGGGTCATTTGTCGTTTCTAATTTTTCTGACATCTAATCTCTAAATAAATCTTGCTTATAGGTACATATATATAAGCACTTATTCACCTCTTACCACCACTTCCATTGTTCTTTGGTTTCAAGCATCATATTTATAATTGTTTTCTAACGTTCCATTGTGTCCCTCTACTATAACTTATAGAACTAGTATTCTAATGACTAATTTTACTCCCACTTCTTTGCTGTCAAAAACAGCACTGCAATCACCATTCCTATGTAAACATGTTTCTAGACTTAAGCAATTATTGCTTCCAAGTAAAGTCCTAGAAGTTGCAGAATCAAAGGCAAGCACATTTTACATTTTGTTACATCTCACTCTATTGCCTTTTGAAAGGTGGTATAAACTGGTCCCCTTTGAATAATCAGTAGCTAACAGCAAAGATAAACTTTTCTGCTTTCTGATATGCATCTTGACTTTTGAGAAAAATTAAGCCATTTTCTTCTTAGATTTACTTACTACTATTTTTTGTGTGCCCACAAGGCACTGTTTAGACACAAATCCTGCTCTCGTGGAGCTAAAATTTCAGTTGGGAAGACAGACAGACAGACTATAAATGATGACCACAGTAAACAAATAGGCTTATATAGTGTATTAATTAGAAGGTGACGTTCACGTGGAAATGAGCAGCAGGTCAGGGAGTCAGAAGTGTAGTGAGGCACGATGAGAAGGTCAAGGAGGACTCACTGGGAAGTTGATGACGGAGCAGAGGCTGGAGGAGGGCTTGGCTCTGCAGCCCTCTGTGAGGGGGGCATTCCAGGTGGAGGAAACACCAGGGCAAGCCTCAGGGAAGAAGCATTCCTGGTGTCACATGATCCTTAGGGTGTCGCCTTCCCAGCAGGAAGCCCCTGTGGCTAGTGGTGCCTTTGTGAAAGTTTTGCTTGGGCTGCTGAACTCGTTCTGTCCGCTTGGGCTAGCAGGCTGTGCTTGGCTCTTGCTACCAGTCCAGATCTCATGTCTGCCAAGGGTGACCCAGGTGCAGAGCAGCAAGGAGTGCATGAATGAGCAAGTGCAGGGTCTGGCTACTGTGCATAGCCAGGTACTCCAGCTGTTGCAGGGCAGGCAGCTCCAGATGCCAGCACAGGTGCTGGCTCCCTGCAAGGCTGCGGCTAGACTGGGTGTACTGCAAGTGGTTTCCACTCTGGGGACTGGGAAAAGAAACACAATGGTGCCTGGAAGCTTGGAGATGCCAGGAACCACAGAGCCCCAAAGAGAGGGTCACAGCCCTGGCTCAGGGAGCTCCTAGATCTGAGCTCCCTGCAAGGCCACAACTCTTCTCTCCTTCTCGTTGTCCACAACATGGTGAGTTGGGGGGCATGTTTCAGCCCTGTTTGTGTAACAGCTCTTTCAGTCCCACCATTTGGTGGGTCCCAAGTTCTTGTCCCATGTCCAGGAAGAATGAGGTACACAGACAACTGAAGTGTGAGCAAGGCAAAGAGGTGCTTTATTGAGTGACAGCACAGCTCATAGGAGACCTAGAGCTAGAGTGGGTAGCTCCTTTCTGCAGGCAGGTCATCCTGACAAGAGTGCAGCCGTCAGTGGAGAGGAGACCTAGAATGGGTAGCTCCTATCTGCAGGCAGGTCAACCTGTTCTCTCTGTGAGTCTGGCTGAGTCTGGGGGTTTTAATAGTCTTCAGAAGGGAGGGAGTGCATGCTGATTGGTCCAGCTATGGATGAGCCTGGGAAAAGCACCCTAAGTTTTCATTCTGGGCTTTAGATTCCACCTAGAACTGACAGTCCGGCCCTCAGGCTTCAGGCCATCCTTGACTTGAAGATGGGCCTTCACCAGGGACCTGCCCCTTGCCACCATCTATATGTCATCCATGGCATCCAGGCTGTTTGTGCTGAGGGGCACCTGCAGGCCCGTGCTGAGTTACCCTCAGCCACTACTTGGCCTCCCTCCTGTGCTGGTGGGCACCCAAGGTCTGGAGGAGGCCAAGGAAGCAGGGGACTGGTGCGTCAGTGCCGCTGTGATTGCAAGCATACCTGGCAGAGTGGCAACAGCACTGAGGCTCAGCCACAACTTTGCTCCAAAATCAGAGCAGGCGCTAGGAGTGGGGAGAGACCAGGCAAAGGGAGCAGACACTTCTGAGCCTGTGAGGGGAAGGGAGCTTCCCAGGCCCACAAGAGCGCAGGGATGCCCAGGTCTGCAGCTACGGCTGGGTGACTGCAGCTGCATCCAGGAGGGTGAGGAAGAACTCCACCAACTTGGATGGGGGAGGGGCTTCCACCTGTTCCTGACTCCCACCAGCTGGTGGAGTGTGCAGCCCCAGTCGTGCCTCCCCTGCTGCAGCTGGCATCGTGGTAGCAGCCACTACAGATGGGCCACTGCTGCCATCACTGGCATGATCAAGGAAGAGCCAGGGACCAGCGAGGCTGGAGCTAAGCAGTGACGGAGAAACAGAAGCAAGTGAAGGCAGAAAGGTCGCCGCCCTGTGTGGTCAGTTCTTGGAGGCTTGGCAAGCGGTAAAGGGACCTTGGCTTTTCCTCTTAGTGACACAAGGGCCACTGGAGGGTAAGGAGCAGACGAGTCACAGAGGAGTCACATGACCTGGTCCACCTTCAGAACTGTGGATGGAACAGGATGTGGGAAGCAAAGGTGGGGACAGTTTCCAATTATATGGCCCTCGTTTCTTCCCAAGTCCTCACCGGAAGTGCTTCTAACAGCAAATTTCTACCAACAGCCTCTTCAAGGCAATCTGGACTTTTGCTATATGCTCCTCAAAAAAATTCTTCAAACTTCTACCTATTGTCCAATTCCATGGCCATGTCGGTATTGCTATGTATTTGTGACAGCACCACTCCACTGTCAGTACCAAAATGTGCATTTGTTAGAGCTCTACTAGAGAAATAGAACAAGTGTGTTTGTGTGTGTGTGTACAGAAAAGTGCAAGCAAACCACAATCCTAAATTCCCTGTATGGGTTTTACAATTCGTTAAATAAAATTATTTTCAAAATCATGAGTTATACCTTCTACTGTTTATAAAATAATGCATTAAAAGAAAGAGAGATTGCAAGAAATCGGCTTAAGCAATTTTGAGTACTGGCTTGGCACATCGGAAATCTCCAGAGCAGACCAGCAGGCTGGAAATTCTCAAGCAGAGGTGATGCTAAGTCCACAGGCAGAATTTCTTCTTCCTTAGGGAAACCTAAGTTTTGCTCCTAAGGCCTTTCAACTGATCAGATGGGGCTCACCTAGATTATAGAAGATGATCTTCACCTAAAGTCAACTGTTTGTAGATACCTTCACATCTACAAAATACCCTCCCAGCAACACCTATATTAGTATCTAATTGAATAATATTATGGTCTGGCCACATCAACATGTAAGACTGAGTGTCATACTCATCTGTGGGTGTCCGGTCATTTGTGTAGGAAGAATTCCATGTCATATCTCTTCAGGGGTAAATGCTAGAGGCAAAAAGAGGGATGGGTACACTTATTATTTACTGTGAGGCATTCAATCAGAAATCTGTCTCTGATCCAGAATGCCTCATGTGTGAATTCAGGACAAAATTAATAAAGATGAATATTAAAAACTGGCAGTCATCAAACAATAAAAATAATCAATTGTAAGGAAATTTTTTACTGGTTTAATTAAATGTTAGAGTTTTTGAGAACATCTTCCAAAACATGCACCCAAAATTTATTGCTATAACTCAGCTGAAAGTCTCAACATCTGTTGAGTGTGGATAAAATGTGTCTGTACTCAGTGGACTGTTAATATAAAATTATACTGTATCCTGTTTACTATTCGGTGAGGAAAACAGTTAAATTGACCTTAGTGTATACACGTTGGCTCCTTCCTTCATGTCTTTCCTTTTATCAACTTATTTTTGGGTTCTTTTTATTGAGTTCATATTTTTATTAAATTCTTAGGCACCTAAAGGTATTTGTTGATGTTTATTGAAAAGGTTCCCTGCCCCCCACAACTGTGTTCTCCAGGTTTTACATGATATTTTAAATAAATTCCATAACTAATTAATGTTGCCATTAATATGTGATTTATTTTATTTTAGTTTGGTCTTGGGAATACAGTGGTGCAGACGTCAGACAGGATCCTGGCACCTGTGGAACATAAGCCCTATACCTAGAGGCAGAAAAAGTCAACCCAACAATGAATCCCATGTAATAGCTTGTAAAGAAGCCCCTCCCACGAAGCCTGTAGCATCTTCCCAGCCCCAAGAAGTGAACTTCAAGTCCTTTGCCTTGGCAGATGGGCAGCTGTCATTGCCTTCCTGGTTGTGTCCACAGTTGCAGGTCCAGACTTTTCTCTTGTGGGGTGTTCTCTTTCTCTGTTTATCCAGAGACAACTTCTCCAAACTATGATACTGTGAGAATTCTAGGGATTTTATCCATTCATATTCTGAGCATGGCTTTTAGGAGCCAGGGGTAGAACTGAAATGTTCACACTGAAAGGTCGGAATCTTGAGTTTCTTATCCACTACAACCCCATCTACTTGAATGGCAGTTGCTGGCACATTTTAGTTCCTCTTAGGTTGTATACACCAATTTGCATCCTCATATTTAACTTGTACATCTACACTTTGCTCCTCTGCCATTATTTCCCTTAGACGTTGCCTAGGCAACATTATGTGGCCAGGCCCCATTCTGCCCTCTTCACCTACAAATCAGGTACTTAACTTAATACAGCTACCTTAATATCTCCTGGAACCAAATTTTTGATATTATTTAACAAGTGATATTTTCTGTCTTCTTATACGGTCCATAAGCATTCAGACAGATGATCCTATCTATCAGCTTCACACAACCATATCTGTAAGCTCTAGATGGGTATCTGAAATCAATAGGCATGGAATCATGGTAATTAAATTATAGCACTTACATATAATTACACTTATGTAAAAAATGCCCACCCCTACTAAGAGCTACTCCTGAATATGATAGATATAAATCTTTGTAAACGATCAGTTCTCCTTGGTGGTGGGGAGGGGAAAGAGCGTTAATCTTTAAAATTATGCCGGGAAAAATTAGGATACTGGAACTATTTCACTTCAGAGAAATCATTTGATTCAAACTCCAACTTTAAACAGGCACTTTTCAATAATTTTTATCTTTGAAATTTAATTTTAATGAAAAACTCTCTGTAAATCTTTACCCTGAAGAAAACTAATCTCTGAGGGAGCGTTTCTTGAGAGCGGAGTTAAGCAGGCCTTGAAGTCGGGGCTCCTGGACTCACACCTTCATGTCATCAGGAACATACGTGAGGCTTGGCATCTAGTGAGTGTTTAATCAACGACCTGATGCCTGCTTGAATAAGTTGATTGATTCATTAAGATGACGTCACAAAAGAGGTCTCCTCTCCCAAGCATTCAGTAACACAACCTAAACGACTACTTAGTGTTAGATGAGATTGATTTGCAGACTGGGCATGTACTACCTAAGGTCATCAGCAGGAACAGGTTCGTGAGAGTTTGCAATAAGGCTGGCCTCAGGGTCTGCTTGGAGAGTTGGGTGACAGGGAGTCCTAGATGGTATAGGTGGGCCTCAGGGTAGGTGGACTTCTCAGGACAGAGAGGCACCCAGGGCATCATGTGGTGAGAAGTAGACAGTATAAAAATTTCTATAACTTCACAGAAGTTTAACCTGTTTTTTGATGATTATTACGCAGTAATGATATCGCGGGATTCTGTGAAGAGATAGGAGAAAGTTTTCAGGGTTTAGGGGCTTTGAGGGGGAGGGAGGATGGGACTGGATTTCCAATGAGGTGGGAAGTGCTTATTATTTGCTCTCTCTGCAGAGGCGGGAATGAGCTTCACCATTATGTCCTTGAGCTATAAAGGAAAACCCTCCAAAAATTTGCGCTAATTTAGTGGCAATTCACTTGTCTTAGCTCATAATATATTCACTCAAGTGAGTGCAGATGGAAGCCACATTAATAGAATTATAGTGATGACTGCAAGCACAGCCACTGTTTGCCCAATGCATTCATACAGTGCAGCCCACATCTAGAGGGTGCAGCCTATCCTGAGTCCCTGTGGAAGGTGTCCTTGTCTGCATGATGAGTCACTATGTCTGCGAGGGTGAGGAGAAGCAAACCACTTCTAGGGGAATGAAGGAAGGAACCGATGAGAAAATTTGCTTAGCACCCACTGCTCGGTGGTGGCTCATGACATATCTTTCCAAATAGTTGGTGTCCTGTTCATAGGAAAAGTTAAGATATTTAATTTGTGTTGCTTCAAACTGATGGGCTGAGAGCAAGTCTTGGTGCAGCAGTTTTCCGCTCATTATAAGGACATTCTTGTGGTGAGTTAGAGCTGTCTCACGGAGAGGCTACCTTGACAGCTACAAGCTGCCTGTTACTGGAAGTGTGCAGAGGGAGGGATGGGGGCTATTTCCGCAGAAACGGTGGAAATCTCCGCATCAGGTGCAGCTTGCTCTAAATGACAGTAGTATATCTCTAACTCTGACTCTGGATGATTTTGTATACTTTCTCCTTCCTTTTCTCTTTCCATGCAAGTTTTTAAAAATTTAACTTATTTCCTTTCATTCTTGAGTTTACTCCTCTTGCCCTTCCTGTTCTTTGACTTGCTGCTCAAAACTTATGACCTCTTTTTCTTTTCAATTTTTCACATGCAAACCATATTCCACTTCAAGGAGCCTCAGTGAGTTTGTTCAATCAAATATTGGTGGAAATATTTGATCGTTGACCATTTCCTAGGGGAAAAAATTGCTTTGCAGGTTACAGCTTTCAGAAAGACGCTGAGTGTTGTACTAGGAATGAACTATTTTGCTGAATATGGTGGATATAGAATTTTGGGGTTTTGTGGTTCCTCTTGTAGCTTCTTCAAACTGCTGCAGTCAGTAAGGAAATAAGCACAAGGTTGATAGGGTGGCCTGGACCACACTGACGAGAAACACTAGTATTTGTCTTCCAAGCACAATACAAACCAGTTTTGATAATCCAGGCGAATTTCTGCAGAGCACTTCCAGCTGATACTTCTCCCACTCC